>NW_014577466.1:66292-76729 GCF_000485595.1 Priapulus caudatus
AAATGTGCTTTCCACTGACGTGCGAAGAGTAAGTGTCTGATAACCTTTTGACCCTCAAGAGGAGGGTTAAACATGGATTCCTGAACTGCCTCAATGATGTCACAGTGTTCTGATATTCATGGCACATTCATAATCTAGAAAGCCAATATGTCTGGATAGGCCAACGGGTACAGCACAGGGTTAGGGTCACAATGCACCATAAAACAGGAGTTTCAGGCGCGCAATTTGCATCAACCAATGGGATTTGGGAGGTATGCAGAATGCAGAAGGTTGCTGAAATGATGTGTACTCAACTGCATATCTGCATATCTGCACCTAACAAATGTGTCACTACGCATGACTGAAATTTCACGTTCATAACCGTAGCAACACACCTCAGATGAGCCCAGTCGCTCTGCGGCTCTTGTTACTTCTTCTGGATACTCTCCACGTTGTGCACGGGTATTGCTCTAGTGAAGATTAAACATTTATTGGCAAATGAATCGAATCAATCACTTGTTTTATTTATAGAGGAGATATATCTCTATGCTCAAGCCCAAAAATTTCATGAAATTTCCAGCACCTAATTATGTTACCACACAAATTTTGAATTTTTATGTAAAAATGATATTTTGGTTATTTCTCAACTACCAGAAAGAGTAAGGATACAAAATTTTTACCCCATGTTAAGCACAATATGGACCAAAATAGGGTGTCAGGATTTTTCTTTAATTTTCATATTTACCGAGAAAACTCGAAAAAACTGCTTAAAAATCAAGTTGTGTGTTAAAATAGAAAATTTTAGCGAATAAAGAGGCATAACTAATAAAGTATGGCACTTAATAACAATCCCTGACGCGCTTTTTTACCACAATATGTTTAATACCATTAAAACGAGTGTAAAATTAAATTAATCCGAGTTGTAATCACAGAGAAATATCCATTTATACATCGGCTACTATGTCAGAAATCGAAACGGAGAAATGAGGGTTTTTCTATTTTTCACAATGAGTGACCGCCTGTGTGCAAAATGGGTGAACGTATGTGATATATCTATTGCTAGTACTTACTGCGACATATCCATGACTAACTGACACCACTAAATTGGTAAAATGTTCCATGCACCTTGAGAAATTCTGAGAAATTACGAGGTTACCATCGCAGAACGCGCGAACTCCGCTCATCCTGACGTCACAAAGCTAATATCAACAAACGCGGGCCTTGTATGGGTGCACTACAGTAAGGTGTGTTGGGAGGTGTTAGAACTATTTTGGGCGTGGGATACTTGTTGGATCACTAGCAGATGTACATGAATGTACATGAATACATGTAATGACAGCTGTAGCAGGGTTGACGCTGAATGATACTGGCTTATTTATTACTAGTGAATATCGTGGTTGTATCATGTCTCTGACGTCATAATGACGTCAGCCGCTGCTTACTACACATGTACGTGGGCAGCAAAAACGCCTCTGACGGTTCACATGTACCGTTATATGGAGACATGAGGATACACAGGTGGCACATAGTGTAGGCCATCGCAATAAAGTTGAAACGAAAAATCGATAAAATTTCATGCACAACGTGGAGAGTATCATTAAATTCTAATCTTTTTGATTCAGCTAATCTGGAGCATGACTGAGCGATTTTTTTTACTGTTTTATAATCTCCAATTCCTAAGAATATCGTCCATATATAATCATTGTTATCTTCTAAAAAAACTACAGACCATGCCCTGCACCCGCTTGGAACGTCGCCGGCCTCGAATTTGGCACCTCCAACTGCGGAAAGCCGCTCAGACGAACATCCCGCGGTTGCGTGCGCATATTCCGCGGAACTGCGCGTCTCATTCGCGCGCAGCGCTCAGGATCAACAGCAAAGCTGTGCCACGCAATCTTGTATCATGTCTCTCTGGATCTGCAGAGGTGATAGGTTTTTTTGTATGGAAGGGTGTCAGGCTGTATAGACAATCGGTCGCACAGCCTGGTCGGGCTATGTACAGTACTGTCACTACTGACTCAGTACAGTCTAAAGTTCATCCTCAACTAACTAGTAACTTTCATGTCCAGCTCAACAATAAGAAAGGTTGTAGGCCGCTCTAACACTATTATGATATTGAATAAATACATGTTTTATTATTTACAATTACTGTTTGCATTATGTAATATGTTTACACTGTGACTGACTTAGTGTCACAGTTTTAATGTTTATGTATGTTATATTATCTAATAATTTTATGTGAATGCAATTCAGTATTGAAATTATCTTCTAAAACTACAATAGAATCTTCCCACATGTTTACCACTGTGCAAGAACTCACAAAATGTGGAGCAGGTGGGAAAGCATGAGTGCCAAATTTGCAAACTGCTCGCTTCGTTTTAAAATATATTCTTCGCACTAATACACTAATAACAAGCACCTTGGCAAAATCATAAGAAAAAGTGTATTTCAGTGGCCGTGTAGATCGAGTTAACTAGAAATTGGTATTAAAAAATCTCCACCACTGCTATTTGTTACATCATGCAATTTTTTCATCATGACTGGATTTGCCTGTGCTGAGTTGCAGGGTTTGAAACTGGGAAGTAGGGTAAATATCTTAGAATCGAGTGTGTTGCTATTACTCCCATAATAACGAGGAATTACTCCATTGCCACTGAGAGAATTTTGTCATGGTGTAATTCTTGCAAGATTCCTTGTGTAAAGTAACTTGTATGAAGTGGAAGACTTGTAATTTTAACAAGGGAACACTGGTGGTAATTGATAGAATGATCCAGGTGACTTAATACTGTATATTTGCTGTGATACTTAAAAATAATGTTTTTCAGTATATATAGCTGTAGTATATGTCGAATATCTATGTGTTATTTTATGTGATATTTATTTTGCAAGTTTATTTTTTAGCACCACAGCTCATCTATGGAGGAAATATCCAGTTTTTGGTATTTGACTACTTGTCAGAGATCACCATGTCACTACTCACAGCTGCCAAGCAAAAATCACCAGTGAGTTCTAATCTTATAATAAATATCAAATGCATTACTAGATTATATTGCAAAAATATGGATTCAAATCCCTGAAAATTTAGTTGATGTGAAATATAATCATGAAAAATTTATTTGCAGTTACGAATGATTTGCATATTTTTCTGCCTAAACACACCACTGGGCAGATTTGTAAGTAAAGTAAAATAAAAATTGTTAACTTGTATTTAATATTTAATAGGAGCTAGGCTATGCACCAGATTTTGTTCAGGTTTCCATGGCACCATATTTGAAAGACATCAAAGCTAAAGGTAACAGTGGCTATTATTATAAGTTAATAAGTCTTAGTTATAAATTACCTATATTCTAAAAAAAATCCCTGCCATAAAAGGTCAAGTGATACTAAATAAAATTGTAACTTAATAGGATGACGGTTTAATTCTAGTTAAACGGTGCATTGTTAGAATTCAATTATATTTACTACAGAGTCAAGGTGATTGCCTCCTTTTCAAGGCCCCTTTTTTAGCTCATCTGACGTAGTCAGATGCAGCTTGTAGAATCGCAATTCGAACAAATATCTCAGCCTTACACTTTCGCACCACCTAATCTCTATGCATTGCCAGACAGCATGTGCTTGCAGGGTTGGCAGGCAACATTATGATTAGAAGCATGCCAGGCCATGGGCTGCCGCGGTCTTTTTCTTTGCCTACCACGCGAGCATTCACTGATTCAGCTCTGTCGGGTGCTATAGAACAGACTGCTTTAAGAAATAATATGATTTAAGGAGCGTAACTCGTTTCAACAACATTTTGCCTTTGCAATTGTAAACTGTGCAACTGTAGCCCCATTCCACAAGATATGGGCTCTAATAATAGCAAAGGCAGTTCAGTCTTTGTTACGTCACAAATCAATGTTTAACCTCCTCTTTGAGGGTCAAAGGTTATGCGACACTTACTCTTCGCATGTCAGGCGAAGTACATTTCATGGTCCTTTCAATAAAGCCATAAAATGGTAGGTCACCGCTGAAACAAAAAGTTTTTCAATCGTCCGCCGTCAGACCATGTCTCAAAAATGTCTAAATCTGCCTGTGCCCTTGAACCTTTGACCTGTGACCTCCATTTCGGCACAGTGTGGGTTTTCCTACCATGATGCTATCACCAACTATCACAGCCTAGGTCGAGTCGTTTAGATTTGTGCCGCAATTCTGCATTTCCTCCCTATACCTTAAGTTAAGGAGGGAATGTTCCCCTTCTTTTACACCTCTTGACCTTTGACCTCCGCTTCGACATCCCAACTCGTTTTCGGATTACCCCCCCCCCCCCGTCCGCGACTTTCGAATCGTACGTCGAGCGTTTAGATTTGTGTCCCAACTGTTGACGGACGCACGACGGACGATCATGCGATTCTACAAGCTGCATCTGAACTACATCAGATGAGCTAAACAAGTGCGCCCAGAGCGACCGCGCTCATCTAACGTCTACTGCGTGACTCTGTGGTGGAGTGGTGGATTCTAGTAAACCCTGTTAGTCCCAAATGTGTTCACATACACGCCGCCAGAACAGTGGAATGCACAGGGATGGTATCAGGAACCTTCTCAAAGAATGTTCGTTGGATCGTTATGAAGTTGCCACGAGATGGCGCGTACGTTTAAGTGTCTTCAGATTAAGATGGAAGTCCCTCATACGTTAGTAGCAACAACTATCTGCAGACAGAATAGGTAAGGCACTCATCCATTTACCTACGCAAGCTATCAGCTGCGCATAGAGAGCTGCCACTGTAACAAATTAAGGCAAAAACTCCACAGTACCAACAACACTTGCACTGGCAGTAGCCACTGGCAGTGGCATACGTTACATGTAACATCGTGACAGTAACGATGCCATATAAATTATACGATTTAAGGTAGCATAAACCTTCTTTAACCAAATTTAGCTTTTGAAATTTCACTGTGACATTGTAGCCTCATACATCCAGGCATGTATAGATTCTACTAGCAAACCCGCAGTCAAATTCTTTCTAACAGACAGTCAACAAATTCCATGTTTAACCCTCCTCTTGAGGTCAAAAGGTTATCTGACACTTACTCTTCCCATGTCAGCAGAAAGTAGATTTCATGGTCTTTCAATAATGCATAAAATGCTAGGTCACCGTGAAACAAAAAAGTTTTGCCATCGCTCCGTCAGACATGTCCTCAGAAAATGTCTAAATCTGCCCTGTGCCCATTGACCTGTTGACCTCAATTTCGGCACAGTGAATGCTTTTCCTACCATGATGCTATACACCGACTATCACGAGCCTAGGTCGAGCCGTTTAGATTTGTGCCGCAATTCTGCATTTCCTCCCTATACCTTAAGTTAGGAGAAAATGTTCCCTTCTTTTACACTCTTGACTTTGACCTTTGACCCCAGCTTCGACAGCCCAACTCGTTTGACGATCCCCCCAATGTGCCGAATATCGCGACCGTAGTCGAGCGGTTAAGATTTGTGCCACTGTTGACGGACGCTCGGACGACGGAGGACGGACGGACGATCGTGCGATTCTACAAGCTGATCATCTGACTATGTCAGATGAGCTAAAAGGGGCCTTGAAAGGGGGCAATCACCTCGACTCTGTAGCAATATAATTGATTCTGACAATGCAGCCGTTTAACTAGAATTAACCGTCATCCTATTAAGTTACATTTTATTTAGTATCACTTGACCTTTTATGGCAGGGATTTTTTTAGAATATAGGTAATTTATAACTAGATTTATTAACTTATAATATAGCCACTGTTACCTTTAGCTTTTGATGTCTTTCAAATTGGTGTGCCATGGAACCCTGAACAAAATTGGTGCATAGCCTAGCTCTCTATTAAATATTAATACAAGTTAAACAATTTTTATTTTTACTTTAACTTACAATTGCCCAGTGGTGTGTTTAGAGCAGAAAATATGCAAATCATTCGTAACTGCAAATAATTTTTTCTGATTATATTTCCATCAACTAAATTTTCAGGGATTTGAATCATATTTTTGCAATATAATCTAGTAATGCTTTGACATTTATTATAAGATTAGAATCACTGGTGATTTTTGCTTGGCAGCTGTGAGTAGTGACATGGTGATCTCTGACAAGTAGTCAAATACCAAAACTGGATATTTCCTCCATAGATGAGCTGTGGCTGCTAAAAAATAACTTGCAAAATAAATATTCACATAAAATAACACATAGATATTCGACATAATACTACGCTTATATAGCTGAAAACATTCTTTTTAAGTATCACAGCAAATAAACAGTATTCAGTCACCTGGATCATTCTATCAGTTAGCGCAGTGTTCCCTTGTTTTAAATTACAGTCTTCCACTTCATAAAGTTACTTTACACAGGGAATCTTGCAAGAATTACACCATGACAAATTCTCTCAGTTGGCAATGGAGTAATTCCTGCGTTATTATGGGAGTAATAGCAACACACTCTATTCTAAGATATTTACCTACTTCCAGTTTCAAACCCTGCAACTCAGGCACAGGCAATCCAGTCAATGAAAAATTGAAAAATTGCATGATGTAACAATAGCAGTGGTGGAGATTTTTTAATACCAATTTTCTAGTTAACTCGGATCTACACGGCCATGAAATACATTTTTTCTTATGATTTTGCCAAGGTGCTTGTTATTATGTATTAGTGCGAAGAATATATTTTAAAACGAAGCGAGCAGGTTTGCAAATTTGACACTCATGCTCTTCCCCACCTGTTCCACATTTTGTGAGTTCTTGCCCGTGGTCAACATGTGGAGCAGATTCTATTGTAGTTTCTAGAGATAATTTCGAATACTGAATTGCATTCACATAAAATTTATAGATATATATACATAAACATTAAAACTGTGAGCACTAAGTCAGTCACAGTGTAAACATATACATATGCAAACCTATATTGTTAAATATAAACACAGATGTATTTATTCCAATGATCAATAATTAGTAGTGTAGAGCGGCCTAGCAACCTTTTTTTATTGTTGAGCTGGATGAAAGTTACTGTGTAGTTGAAGGCTGACAATTTGCCTGTACTGAGTCAGTAAGTGGACAGTACTGTTACATAGCCGGGCTAGTTGGCGACGATTGTCTATACAGCCTGCCACCTTCCCATATGAAAAAAACTAATCACCTCTGCAGATCAGAGAGCTGATGACAAGATGCGTGAGCAGCTTTTGGCTGTTGAGTCCTGGAGCGCTGGCGCGGCGAATGAGGCGCGCGTTCCGTGGAATATGCGACGCAGACCGCGGAGATGTTCTAGTCTGAGCGGCTTTCGCGCAGTGGAGAGCGTGCGCAAATTCGAGGCCCGGCGAGCGTCTCCAAGCGGGTGCAGGGCATGGTCTGTAGTTTTTTAGAAGGATAACAATGATTATATATGGACCATATTCTTGGGAATTGGAGATTATATAAAAGTAACAAAAATCGCCTCAGTCTGCATCCAGATTAGGCTGAATCAAAAGATTGAGAATTTTAGGATACTCATCCAGTTGTGCATGAAATTTTATCGATTTTTCGTTTTCAACTTTTATTGGATGGCTATCACTATGTGCCACCTGTGCTATCTCATGTCTCCATATTTTACGCGTACATGTGAACCGTCAGGGCGTTTTTGCTGCCCACGTACATGTGTAGTAACAGCGCGTGACGTGCATTCATGACGTCAGAGACATGATACACCCGATATCACTGTAATTAATAAGCCGAGTATCATCAGCGTCAACCCTGCTACAGTGTCATTAATGTATTACATGTAATTCATGTACATCTGCTAGTGATCCAAACAGTTAATCCCGCCAAAATAGTTCTAACACTCGCGCAACCCTTATCTGTGTTTTGCGCCGGGTACAGTGCGGCGGTTTTTGATGATTAGGCTTTGTGACGTCAGGTGAGCGGAGTTCGCGGTTCTGCCGATGCCGTAACTCGATAATTTCTCAGAATTGCTTCAAGTGCTGCGAACATTTTTACCAATTTTAGTGGCGTGAGTTAGTTCATGTGATTGTGCCCATAAGTAAGCAATAGATATTCACATACGTTCACCATTTTGCCACAGGGCGGTCCACTCATTGTGAAATAGAAAAACCCTATTTCCCGTTTCGATTTCGACATAGTAGCCGATGTATAGATGATATTGTCTCTGTGATAAACCACTGGCATTAATTTAATTTTACACTCGTTTTTAGGTATAAACATTTGTGGTGAAAAAAGCGCGTTCAGGGTTGTTATTAAGTGGCCGATACTTTATAGTAATGCCTCTTATTCGTAAAATTTTCGATTTTAATACAAACTTGATTTTTAAGCAGTTTTTTCGAGTTTTCTCCGGTTATAAGAATTAAAGGAAATCCTGAGCCACTATTGTGGTCCATATTGTGCTTGACATGTGGCAAAATTTGTATGCGCTCACATCTTTTCTGTAGTTGAGAATGATACCAAATAGTCTTTTTACATAAAATTCAAATTTTGTGTGTAACATAATTAGGTGCTGGAAATTTCGATGAATTTTTGGGCTTGGCGTAGATATATCTCCTCTATAATTAAAAAGTGTTGATTCTGATTATTTGCTAATAATGTTTATCTTACCTAGAGCAATACCCGTGCACAGTGGAGGTATCAGAAAGTAACAAGAGCCGCAGAGCGACTGGGCTCATCTAAAGTGTGTTGCTCGGTTATGAACGTAAATTTCAGTCATGCGTAGATGACAGATTTGTTAGGCGCAGATATGCAGATACGCAGTTGGTACACTCAGTTTCAGCAAACCTTAGCATTCTGATACCTCTCCAATCCTTTGGTGATGGCAATTGCGTGCTCTGAACTCCTGTTTTATGGTGCATTGTGCCTACCTGTGCTGTGCCCGTTGGCCTCTCAGACTATTCTTCTAGATTTGAATTGCATGATATTCAGAAACTGTGCATCATTGAGCAGTTAGGATTCATTTTAACCGCTTCTTGAGGGTAAAACGGTTTCAGACACTTACTCTTGTAGTCAGCTGGAAGCAAGCTTTAATGGTCATTTCTGCATAACAAAGTGTAGGTCAACTCCGTCAGAACAATGTCTCAGGAATGTAAAAACATTTTCGTTAAAAACCTGTAGATGACGTGTTTCTTCGGATGTAGGGGTGGTTTTTACATGAGGACGCAGATGTTTACTTTCCCTTGTTCGATCCATTGCGGATTTTAGTCAGCAGTCGGATGATACAACATGGTGGCGAAATTATAAATTTGTGAATTTGTGACTAGCGGGGAGGTAGTGATTCACTAGGGGACGGCTATGATTGGTGGTTTTGTCTTCTTAGTTTATTTTATTTTTTTAGTTATTTGCGGCTAATTATTGTTTATTTTAGATTAGGGACAGGGTTAGGGTTACGGGTTAACTGATTTCCTATATCAAAACTTATTGTCGTATATTCATATTCTCTCGCTGAGACGCTGACTAATAAATTGTGGTTGCATTCTCAAAAAAGTGTGTAAACTGTAAGTACCGGTACCCTCAGCGCATCCGTAGCGATCGAGTGATGACTTACAAAAACGTGGCTGTCCGATATCATGTGTATAATCAATGTGAAGTGGTTATGCTTTGGCGATACTTGGCAATAAGACACTACGTGATTTAGCATGAGCAATGTTTGGAAAGGTACGCTCACCCTAGCAGAACGTTTCTTGGCTTACAGTTCCAGTATACATACAGTATTCTGAGTACCATATAATAAGTGCCTGTTACTGTACTGCTGTAGTCCTGTACAGTCAGTTGCCCGCACGGCGCCCCTAAATACCTGAAACGCAGTGTCACGACCCAAAAGCCTGACGGAGCCAACCTATTCTGACCGCTTTTAGCCAGTAATGTTGTGGTTAGAATTAATGAACGTTGTGTTTGCACGTCATTGCTTTATTATTGGTGTAGCTAGTGACTGTTGTTTTTAAAGCGTTATGCGAATCCTAAGAATAATGCACAGGAGCATGTTTAAATAGGCCTACGTCGCTACTGGTTCGTGCGCGTTATTTTATTTTGAAGATCATTTCAAGTTATATCAACGCGCAAACGATCGTATAATTAATATTAAAGATTATAAAATCGCTTTTACTAAGTATAATAAATTTGGAGGTGAGCGGCGATTCAAATAATAATAATGTCAGGATATAGAGAGGGATGTCACCCGTGCAATAGGAACGACCAAGTTGGCAGCGTGAGAACTATATATAGAGAAGTGAAACGCCACGTGAGGCGCCATGTTTATGCGTAGAGAGACGCGCCGGTTGGTGGATGCTATGTACAGCAGGGAAGTATTTCGGCGTGATATTTTTAACGAAGAACCTAACTAATATCCATGCCTTTAAAACTATGTGCATCGAGTTAGGTCTCTTAGCATGTGTTGAATTAACGATAATAAGCAAGATAATTGCGTAATTACATATAATGACAAAGGATAAGTGAAATCATTGGTCGGTTGTCTAGAGTGTCGAACA
>NW_014577466.1:76754-80634 GCF_000485595.1 Priapulus caudatus
TCACTTTCGCACCACCTAATCTCTATGCATTGCAGACACATGTGCATTGCAGGGTGGCAGGCAACAATTATGATTAGAAGCATGCCAGCCATGGGCTGCCCGTGTTTTTGCCTACCACGCGAGCATTCACTGATTCAGCCTTCGGGTGCTATAGACAGACTGCTTTAGAAAATAATATGATTTAAGGAGCGTAACTCGTTCAACAAACATTTGCGCTTTGCAATTTAAACTGTGCAACTGTAGCCCACATTCCACAGATATGGGCTCTAATAATAGCAAAGGCAGTTCAGTCCTTTTTAACAGTCAACAAATCAATGTTTAACCTCCTCTTGAGGGTCAAAGTTATCCGACACTTACTCTTCGCATGTCAGCGGAAAGTACATTTCATGGTCCTTTCAATAAAGCCATAAAATGGTAGTCACCGCTGAAACAAAAAGTTTTTCAATCGCTCCGTCAGACCATGTCTCAAAAATGTCTAAATCTGCCTGCTGCCCCATTGACACTTTGACCTGTGACCTCCATTTCGGCACATGATGGGTTTTCCTACCATGATGCCTATACACCAACTATCACAAGCCTTAGGTCGAGTCGTTTAGATTTGTGCCGCAATTCTGCATTTCCTCCCTACTAACCTAAGTTAAGGAGGAATGTTCCCCTTCTTTTACACCTCTTGACCTTTGACCTCCGCTTCGACATCCCAACTCGTTTCTCGGATACCCCCCCCCCCCCGTCCCGACTTTCGAATCGTACGTCGAGCGTTTAGATTTGTGCCCAACTGTTGACGGACGCACGACGACGATCATGCGATTCTACAAGCTGCATCTGAACTACATCAGATGAGCTAAACAAGTGCGCCCAGGCGACGCGCTCATCTAACGTCTACTGCGTGACTCTGTGGTGGAGTGGTGGGATTCTAGTAAACCCTGTTAGTCCGCAAATGTGTTCACATACACGCCGAAACAGTGGAATGCCAGGATGGTATCAGGAACCTTCTCAAAGAATGTTCGTCTGGATCGTATGAAGTTGCCACGAGATGGCGGCGTACGTTTAAGTGTCTTCAGATTAAAGATGGAAGCTCCCTCATACGTAGTAGCAACAACTATCTGCAAGACAGAATAGGTAGGCACTCATCCATTTACCTACGCAAGCCTACAGCTGCGCATAGAGAGCTGCCACCTGTACAAATTAAGGCAAAAACTCCACAGTACCAACAACACTGCACTGGCAGTAGCCACTGGCAGTGGCATACGTTACATGTAACTTACTGACAGTACAGAATGCCATATAAATTATACGATTTAAGGGAGCATAAACTTCTTTAACCAAATTTAGCTTTTGAAATTTCACTGTGACATTGTAGCCTCATACATCCAGGCATGTATAGATTCTACTAGCAAACCGGCAGTCAAATTCTTTCTAACAGACAGTCAACAATTCCATGTTTAACCCTCCTCTTGACGGTCAAAAGGTTATCTGAGCACTTACTCTCGCATGTCAGCAGAAAGTAGTTTCATGGGCTTTCAATAATGCATAAAAAATGCTAGGTCACGCTGAAACAAAAAAGTTTTCCATCGCTCCGTCAGACCATGTCCTCAGAAAATGTCTAAATCTGCCCTGTGCCCATTGACCTGTTGACCTCAATTTCGGCACAGTGATGCCTTTTCCTACCATGATGCTATACACCGACTATCACGAGCTAGGTCGAGCCGTTTAGATTTGTGCCGCAATTCTGCATTTCCTCCCTATACCTTAAGTTAGGAGAAAATGTTCCCTTCTTTACACCTCTTGACTTTGACCTTTGACCCCAGCTCTCGACAGCCCAACTCGTTTTGACGATCCCCCCAATGTGCCGAATATCGTGACCGTAGTCGAGCGTTAAGATTTGTGCAACTGTTGACGGACGCTCGGACGGACGCGACGGACGGACTGGACGATCGTGCAATTGGCTACGAAAGTCAAACAAGAATAAAGAAGACTTATGTATAAGACGTCTTGCTATGCACAAATTAATTTATCAGCAAAAACACCAGACACCAGATGAGCCCTGTCGCACTGCGGCACTTGTTAGGAATATATATGCCTCTCTAGTTTGCACGTCATGTATTTGTGTGTGTATTCTGACAGGTGTGAGGGTAGTGAGCAACGCAGGTGGTGTTAACCCTGATGCATGCGCGAAGGCGTTACTAGCGGCCGCAGCCAAGGCTGGAGTTGACAACTTGAAGGTTGCAGTTATCACTGGTGATGACCTTATGTCACAGGTCAGTAGTAGAGCTGTAACGATCCACCGAAATCGAATCGAATCGCGATTCTCTTCCCTCGATCCGATCCTCGATACTTTTTTCCGTATTTTCGATTTGATCCAACCCGCTAGTACTTCATACTGTGTGCATCGGACGAAGCTTGTATGAGACGCCCGCTCTGATTGGTCAATAGTCCTGACTCGCCAGTCGGCTAATCAGCGGCTACAGCACATCGCTAATATGTTTACAGGGCTGCAGTTAGACGTGACTGCTCGTTTTTTAATTTTAATTATGCGCTTAAAGTTATTTTGTTAAATAAAATTGAGAAAATAGAAAGAATGTATAATAGTTGGTTAAGAGTTTTTATTGCAAAATAATGAAAATATAAAAAATAAGATAACATTTCAATATTTTGGGAATCGAATTGAAGGAATCGAATCGAGAGGCTAATATCGAGATACGGATCGAATTGAGAGGCTTCTACCCCGACCCTAACCCTAACCCTAACCCTAACCCTAGTCAGTAGTATCGGCAATGCATTTACTTTTGCGTATGAAAATGTTCTAGGTTGATGAGTGTAACAATACAATTGAGGCTGAACGTGTTGAACGTAATATTTGAATTTTTGAAAAAACTTCTATTATTTGCTTAATGATATTTTGATGTTGCCTTGTGCACTAATATATTAGTCAATTGATAAAATATCACAAACAGTAATCATATGTTTTTTTTTCAATACAGAAAACTAGTTTAAGTGAACAAGGAATTAAGGAGATGGATTCTGGCATGAACTTTCCCAAAACAGTTCATAGCATGAATGCATATATAGGGTGAGTGGTTTGAAAATAGCTATGGCATACTATAAAACTGGATATGCATCTGAAGTTCTATGTAACTGTGTAACATAGATATGGTAACATTATGCGCTAAACGCTTGTTATATGTGTGTGTGTGTGTGTGTGTGTGTGTGTGTGTGTGTGTGTGTGTGTGTGTGTGTGTGTGTGTGTGTGTGTGTGTGTGTGTGTGTGTGCCACCACGCACGCACGGCCACGCCACACACGCACGCACGCACGCACGCACACGTAATCATACCTGCCAGCAGCAAGCTTGTCATAATCTTTAGGACTCCATTTAAACTGTAAGAAATAAAAGACAGGCATGCATATAAACATTACAACACACAAATAATGCATTGCCTAATCATGTTTTTGTGAAGTAAAAGGTTTATGAAGGGCTGAACATGGATAATTTCTAACTCTAAGCACACTTTAATGTATAGTACCCACACAATATCAATGAATACAAACGTTGCTTATTACTATCCTTATATTATGTTTACACACTCACTGTGTGAAGCAATGGGCCAAGTGCCAAAGCACTATCCACACACCTGCCTGTCACAACAACATCTGCACCCAAGTCAAGTGCCCTGGCTATTGGACCAGCTCTGAAACACATTATTTATTAGGAACCATAAAGTTAGTATTGCTATTATGTAGTTTTGAGCAGTTTTTACATGGACACACGCACGCACGTACGCACGCACGCACACACGCGCGCGCACACACACACACACACACACACACATATAACAAGCACTTTTACGCGCATAATGTTACCATAGTCTATGTTACACAGTT
>NW_014577466.1:80644-83037 GCF_000485595.1 Priapulus caudatus
AAAGATTATGACAAGCTTGCTGCTGGCAGGTATGATTACGTGTGTGCGTGCGTGCGTGCGTGCGTGCGTGCGTGCGTGCGTGCGTGTGTGTGTGCATGTTTGTTATTTGTTATGTATATATTAATGGATCAGTTATCGAACAGTAACAAGGTTTTGCAGACATGCAATTCACAATTTATTACTCACCTCTATTGTATTTAAACCGATTTACAGAAAAATGATGATTTCTGTCTGCTTATTTGCATAGTTTGGCAGGACATTTAATTGAATGTGGTGCACAAGCAACTGGTGGCATATTCACTGACTGGCATAAAGTACCTGACTGGTAAGTCATTGTCCGTGAATATACACTAATCCTAGGTTGTTGTTAGACATAAATATGTGAATGGAATTTTATCATCTCTGTAGCAATTGCCACTATAGTTGCTTCGTGATCTGCTACTGCAGTCGCAATATATATCTAATTGTAGAAATTGTTTTATTGTTCATATTCAATGCCACTTTTATTTCATGCATATAAAAATACATGGTTAGTCACAGTTTCTTTACAAATCACTTCTTGACAATTTTTTTAAATATATGAGGAATAAACTACGAAAACTCAATAATATACTAAAACAATAATATAAAGTACGACTAATAAATAATAAAAATGTGATTTGGCACTATTCTAATCCTAACACTTTTGCAATTGGAGCATATCTTTTCCTTCTCTTGCAAATACCTTAGGGACAACATTGGCTTCCCGATTGTAGAGTGTGCAGACAATGGAGACATAGTAGTGACCAAGCCACCGAAGACTGGTGGACTGGTGAACACCTTCACAGTATCAGAACAGCTCCTGTATGAGATTGGTGACCCTCGCTCGTACATGCTGCCCGATGTGGTATGCGACTTCACCAACGTCTCACTGAAAGACATGGAAGGTGAGTCATCTCGATTCCCAAACACCCTCACAGCTGATTGCTACATGTCTGTGGGGAAATCGGACAGAAGTTTAATCAGTGGTGGCTGTAGCAGTATAGAATGTTTACAGCCGAATGTTAGCGATGAAGTGTGAGTAATGATGAACCCTGGAAGCTCTTTTAATAGCACAAAATGTTTAAAGCTAGAATTCACAACTGTTGTGTTGCTTGGAATAGTTCCATGCCAATTGGAATTTGTTTTCGTGTCCTGATTTCCATTTGTTTGGCATGATCAAGGGTCCGTATTTGTCTCTGGGGCCAAAGGCATGCCTCCTTCTAACACTTATAAGGTACGTGTGATTTTACTGACATAACACACGTCAAATCTTTGTATTCATCGTGTTTGTTATGCATTTATTGTATCTGCCTAGCAATGTAGTTGGCTTGCAGGCTTACCGCTATCAGTTGGCTGTGTCTTCCTTCAGTGAGCGGCTTCTTTCTATATTAGGTGAGTGCTACGTATGCAGATGGCTTCAGAGCCACAGCCATGTGCCCTGTAGGAGGTCCTAGAGCAGCCGAGAAAGTTCATAGGACCACCGAAGCAATCCTGAAGCGGTTAGAAACTCTACTAATCTATAAACGTGAATGCTAATAATGAAATAGATAAATTAATAACACAGGCACGCACGCCCGTATATAGTCAGTAGAATAATGGAGATAGTGGTATAAAACTCCTGCTGTGCCATCCGTATTATATAGAGATTTAAGATTTAAAGCTAGATTGAATTAACTGATGTATAATATTCATTTAAAAGAACTCAATTTTCGACTATCCAGTCTTGGTCGCAATTCAATAATCAAAATTCCCATGCTGCTGTTTCTTTGTGTACCAAAAACACCACTTCATTTGCCTGTCTAAGTAAATCTGGGAGAAAAAACTTCACTCATTTTTTAAAATAATACTAGCAACAGTTCTGTATCCTATTAATATAGTTATATTTTATAATGAATATTTACGATTATCCAACCAGCGATAGGTACCATTTAGGTTAGATAGTATATATATACATATATAATGTGTAGTCACTGTTATATTGCTAACTTCTTTATTATCTTATCCCTTATCTTTTTTTAAATAGATGCAGAACCTTGTTTAAAGCATTGAAGCTTGAAGACTTCACCGAAGTGAATGTTGCAGTGCTAGGATCAGAAGATATGTATGGGCCAATGGCATCTGCAGATCTGAAGGTATAAACTGAGCCAAATAGGTTCTATCCCGGCCACATAGAGCATTTAGGTTAATACATTCCATAAGCACGAATATTATTCTGTAGCTGCTCTCAAGCATATAGTTAACAAATTAGCTCTTGGCGTAAAAATTGTGGCTCATAAATTGCTGTATACCAGTTACCCATGAGTCATTGAGTTTTGTTTTCGTTATTAGGCATCGAGGGAGGTGGCTCTCTGGATGGCTGTTCATCATCAGCA
>NW_014577466.1:83047-121979 GCF_000485595.1 Priapulus caudatus
GATTCTGGCTAATTGTTTGGCTACAGGAAAAAAAATCCTAGCTAGGGCCCTGTGTACATATATAATGTATAGTCACTGTTATATTGCTAACTTTTTTATTATCTTATCCCTTATCTTTTTTTTAAATAGATGCAGAACCTTGTTTAAAGCATTGAAGCTTGAAGACTTCACCGAAGTGAATGTTGCAGTGCTAGGATCAGAAGATATGTATGGGCCAATGGCATCTGCAGATCTGAAGGTATAAACTGAGCCAAATAGGTTCTATCCCTGCCACATAGAGCATTTAGGTTAATACATTCCATAAGCACGAATATTATTCTGTAGCTGCTCTCAAGCATATAGTTAACAAATTAGCTCTTGGCGTAAAAATTGTGGCTCATAAATTGCTGTATACCTTTTGCGAAATCTTAATCTCGCCTGTGCCGGTTCCATCATCTATGTTCTATCACACACTCTTTCATTGATACTGAACAGTGAACACTCTAAATATATATATATATATATCACTCATTGGTTTATTTAGTATACACACTCCGTACAGTCTGAGTCACTCTACTTTCCTTTCATTAACACTCCCTACAACCTTCTCCGTCAACACTCGTTTTCAATCTGCCTTCCCTATCTTGCATTCCCGGTACCACTCTCTCTCCGTCGCGAAAACCCCGAACCCACACACAATGTAGCAATTATCATAAACATCTATAAAAAGTCACTCCCCCCTACCTCCGAGATTACACATCATACATATCTACACATTCACAATCTACATATCACCAAGAGTACATATTCATACAATTATACATTAGGCTATACGTTTACATGTTATTTCCCAACAATACCAGTTACCCATGAGTCATTGAGTTTTGTTTTCGTTATTAGGCATCGAGGGAGGTGGCTCTCTGGCTGGCTGTTCATCATCAGCAGAAAAAGGCTCTTGAAGTGTTCGTACGGGAGATTGCTCCTGCTGGTACTGGCATGGGTGAGACTACTTTATACAAGTCCCCTCCTGCTTCTGGCTGAGGTGCAAAACCAAATTCAATTGTACTTTTTCTAGCATTATGGTAACGACAAGATCTGCGGTAGGTTTGCTGTGTTGCGCCACTCCCTTCACGGCATCTACAGAGGCAATCATGATGGTGCCGTTAGCAAGTATTTGCTATCGCAAAAATGCTCACGAATCCCTATGTTTTCTACAACGTTTTCTTTGATGGCTCTTGGCATTACAGTTTGTGTTATTAAGTGTGAATAGTTTTTCGTTAGTGTAAACCTTTTCTTTGATGGCTCTTGGCATTAAAATTTGTGATATTAAGTGTGAATAGTTTTTCATTGGTATAGTCATATATGAATTTGTACTTACAGCACCAGGACTCACTACTATAGTTGGAGGGAGACCTCGAGTTGCACCTGTCCTGAAGCTGTTTTCATTCCTTCATGATAAGAAAGTATTCAAGGTACGATCGGGGCAGGGCCAGCATACCTGCTAAGCTGTTAGACACTGCCAGGCATGACACATTTAATGTAAGAATATCGCTATCTAATTCATATTAGAATAACTGACAACTTGTGTGGTTTATAAGTATGTAAATATGCTGCCATGTTCATATTAGTTTCTCCAATTTCATATCTGGTTAGGAATTAAATATTCAATTGCAAATCATCTGCCTTTATTAGCAGTTGCTGATAATTCGAATCGCAACGACCGAAGCGGGTAAACTTCAAAACAACACAAGGTATCAGTTACTCTAGCACATACCAATAGTGCAGATTAGATAGCCATATTATTTCTTTAATGTGGCGTGATGCGTGTCTTGTAGATATGTATGGTTTTGCGCCTTGTATGTTTCACCTAATTTCAACACAGATCGTATTTACTTGTAATTCTAACTAGGCTTTATAGACATGTTACATTGCTATGTAGTAGTAGGCCTACGTGTTAAAGTGGTTTCCAGCCCAGATTGAACTGCTAGTTCTTCTTTAGATTATCTGTTGCTAATGTGTGGCATCCCCTCATTACTCCCATCCATCCACCCTCTTGCTTTCTCTCTGTCTCTCTCTCTCTCTCTCTCTCTCTCTCTCTCTCTCTCTCTCTCTCTCTCTCTCTCTCTCTCTCTCTCTCTCTCGCCGCTCTCTCTCTCTCTCTCTCCTCCTGTCTCTCTCTCTCTCTCTCTCTCTCTCTCTCTCTCTCTCTCTCTCTCTCTCTCTCTCTCTCTCTCTCTCTCTCTCTCTCTCTCTCTCTCTCTTTCTCGCTCTCTCTCTCGCTCTCTCTCTCTCTCTTCATCTCGTCTTCCTTTCTATTCCTGTCGCTCTTTCTCTCCCACTTCTCTCTGAGCAGGTTGACATTCACATGAATGGGGAATTCGTAGAGACATACAAGCCTACAATGACGGAGGAGGTTGTAAGCCATTCGGCCGGCAACAAGTATGATGGTTTGGCAGCCCCAGTGTCTGGTTCCCATACGTACAGGTTGGAGGATTTGGCAGTTACTCGCAGTGGCGACAAGGGCAACAATGCCAATATCGGTATGCTCAGCTTGTCGAAGCTAGATTATAATTTTTTAAAGTCGTTTCATTGTATTAGGATCTTTCATAAATTGCAACAGTTACAGCACAAGTTGTTTTTGCTCACTCGAGACTCGTGCATCTGTGATGACAGCTATTTCTATGCAATAGGTGGCATTATAGAATTTTGCAATGTGGCTGTTTTAAGAAGTCACAATTAAGTGCAGTATTTCTCGTAGATCCATACAAAACTGTTTTAGCAACTTCTAAACAAACTTCTAATGATTATTGGCGTAGCCTTGTCACCTTGTAAAAGGCAATTATGGAACTATGTGGCATTACAGGCGTGGTAGCCAGACATCCGGCCTACCTCCCGTATCTTCAGCAGTCTTTGACAGCACAGGCAGTGGAAAATTACTTTAGTCATTTATATGAAGACAGCGTGCCAGAAAATGACCGAGTTATCAGGTAATTTGATTAGATTACTAGTAGAACATAGAACAATGCAAGTGCAGTTGAGATTATTGAGTTTCCCTATTACAAAGTATCCATCTAGGGAGATAGTAGTACTACCATTAGTATACCCTGTTGATATACCTATTAGTTACTGATAATGCTGCATAATTGTTGACATTATTGCTTCTCCAGTGAGGTGATGAAATTCATGTAGCATTTACTACCGAGTGTTGTCTTAAAAGTCGCCATTAAATGCTGCAGATATGATGTACCTGGAATCCATGGATTTAATTTCCTTCTGAAGAACTGCCTGGGTGGAGGAGGTATTGCCAGTCTGCGAACGGATCCACAGGTATTTATCGCTATTATATATTGTTACGCACAGGTCTGTGCTATTAACATTGCTATTCGTGGTAGCTCATGTTCTTTTTTGTTTACTAGGGTAAGGCATTGGGTCAGATGCTATTGGATTTCCCCATCAGAGACATGCCTGAAAGCTCCAGCCTTGTCAAGTGAGGCTGTGGTGCATCTGGTCATGGCTTGGTTACCCATAGGCTTTGTCATGACTCAGTAATCATGGGCTGTTCCTGTAAGGTCATCATTTACAATCAATCAGTATTCTCTTCAGTTTTCTGAAAACTATCGGGACATTGTGTATAATTTTTTTGCCAAGATAAGGTTAATCAGTTGGTGAGGAAGAATTACGAGATTTGTAGTTGACAGCTAGCAATAATATATAAAGATATTAAACATTGTTTTCAATGTGAAATTGTAATTTATGGTAAATTGTTATAGGGCGTTTTTCTATACCAATAATATACTACGAGATAATAGATGTACTGTTGTATTTACTAACATTTCTAAATAAATCAATGAGTAAGTTGTGTGATGGAAATAGAATATGGCCTTTGTTAGCTAGTGTTGCTTGTTGAAAATTAAACTGTTCATGTCACATCTAACAATTCTGATTTTGTATTTTTAATCATTTATAACGTTATACCTGTGAGAAAACGTTGAAGGGGCACATCTCATAAGTTAATATTTTAAAAATCCGACAAAGAATCAAAAGAAATTGGAAATGGAACGACAACTGAAACATGCACACAGGGTCGGTGGCATTAATTAAAGTTTAAATGATTAAGGCTGTATTCACACCGAATGACCAATCCACTATCAAAACTGTTCTGGACCTCTGGATTCTGGTTTTTCACACGTCTAAGCATATGCAATTAGCTATTATAAGAGTTCGCGAACAAATAGTCTCAAGAGCACTTAATGTTTGAGCCAAAAATGGCAAAATCCTTATTTATTACAGCACGTGACCTAGTCATTTTAATGTTGAAAAGCAACACCATATTGAGGCTAAAATACTTTCTATGAATATCAAATATATACCAATATAAAATCTGTGTACATACATTTCAATGATATAAGAGATTCAATTTATATAAGAGGACAATACTTGAGTTTATCACAACAATACTAAACTCGTGTAGTTCGATTAAGCTGCGAAAAAAGTGTATAAATGTCTGACCGTTTCATTTGGCAAACAGCAATAAATGATTACACGTATGAACCCACGCCTGTATAAGAGTAGCTTCTGCTGCTAGAGCTCTGCAATTATAAAATGTGATTCTGGCAGAGGTTGAGATCGGTGTCGGAACAAGACCATCACTTATCCGAGGCCTCGCACCACTAGTTACACAGTTCATTCCAAACGCGCGCGAACCACGAGCGAACGTTTCTCGAAAGCTGATCCGGATCGATGCGAGGGTGTTCTGCCGTCACCGTTGCCTCCATCTCCGCCCACAATTCGTCGGCGCTCAGCTGCAGAAGTCCCGCCGGGCTGACGAGCTGGCCACTGTCGAGGCGCGAGAGCAACTCCTCTAGGCAGCGTCGCTTCAGATAAAGAGCCGGCACCTGCTCCACTAATTTGCCGGCGTCCTCCGCGAGAACGTTGAATTCCCTGATGAAAGGGTGTGGCATGTTGCGCTCCGTCACGCACGTCTTCACGTAGGCGAACATCTCGCGCATGATCGCGTGTAACTGCTCTTCCTCGGACTGCTGTGCGTCGAGCGATACGCACGACGAGACGTGGATCACAGACAACTTGAGCAGGTACGAATCGATGAGGCTTTTCGGCTGACGTCGAGTGGCAATGAACAGCCTCACGGCATCAATGTTGTAAGCATTCAAGTTTAGTACGTCGGTATCTTCCTTCAGGTGTTCGTTGCCCACTACGTCTTGGTAGCGTAGATCGCAATCCTGCGTTATCGGATTTAACCAGGCTTTCGCAGCGACGACGGCTTGCTTAAATATTTTTGGAAGTCCGAGAATGTAATTGTTCTCTGCCTGAGCAGTACACACGAACCAGTGTTTATTTGAGGCACTCATGGGCTTTGGCACGACGTGGTAGTGAAAGTTTTTCGGAAATTTCGGTTGCACATTATGCGGTAGACCTTGAATTCTTATAGCTGGTGTGACATCTATCGACAACATCAGATTTTTGTAAAAAATACCCTGTGTAAACATAAAATTAAAAGTCGTGCAAACTTTGTTCCACTCACAGATTTGCACGTTTTTACAAATTTTTAAAGAAGTTCCCAATGTGCTCATTACATTCGACATCGCTTTGCATAATATTTTCACAAACGTTTCCTTCATTTCGACTGATATGTAGTCCTTCATGCACATTAGCCACCTCTTGTACACCTGGACTGCACCACTGCTTTTGGTTCTTTCAACCCTGACTTTCCCATAGAGCTTTTTAATCTCGAAGATGAAATCGAATTCGTCGGGCAGCCCAGCCTTGGTCCCATTAGCGGTGCTGCCCACCAGGATGGGCTCGCAGTCAAGGTTGCGGTCAAGGGTACGCATCTCCGCGCACAAGCTCTGAATCAACTCCATGACAGCCGCCTTAACCTCGTCGCACTCCGTCCGATGCTTCAATTTCCCCAAGCACGGCAACTTCCAGAGATTCATCAGGGTTCTCACGGAGCGCACGCCTTCGCCCGACGCAGTCATGCGGCAATCGTCCGACTCGACGAAGCACGCTGCGGGCAAACCCTGCAGGATGTGATGCGACAGCAGCACGCCGGCAGTCAGGCGAAAGTGTTTATTAAGCGCCCTCTTGTGGGCATTATCGACGGCCTTGTCATACGCAAAGTTGAAGTCGGCAGCTCTGTCCGCCGCCCCGGCGTCGATCAACAAAGTCACAATCTCTTTGTGGCCGTAATTGGCTGCCCACTGGAAAGCTGTCATCTTGTCAGGGCCGCTGTAATGCACGTCCGCGCCGGCGGATATTAGCATGGCCACCGTCTCCGTGCGCCCCCGCCAGGCGGCGTTCGTCAGCGCCGTCCACCCGTCGTCGTCGGCGCGGTGCGTGTCCGCGCCTGCGTCCAGCAGCAGCCTCGTCGTCTCCGTCATGCCCGACTCCGCCGCGCGCATCAGCGCCGTCCAGCCGGTCGCGTCGGCGTGGTTGACGTCCGCGCCGGCCGCGATCAGCCTCCGCACGACGTCGTCGTGGCCCTCCCACGCGGCGAGGATGAGCGCGGTGTCGCCGTCGCGAGCCGCGTGGCGCACGTGCGCGCCCGCGCCCAGCAGCGCGGCGACCGTCTCCGCGTGGCCGGCTTCCGCCGCGTGCAGGAGCGCCGACCAGCCGCTGCCGTCGCTGTGCCGTACGTCGGCACCGGCTTCCAGCAGCTTCACGACTAACGCCGTGTTGCCTTTCTCGGCGGCCACAAGCAGACTCTTGTTCTCCGGTTCGTTGGTGGGTACCTCGCCTGTTGTCGCGTCGACCGTGGCTTGGAAATCGACGACGACCGCATCCGTGTCACGGGATACCACCTCGCTGCCGGCAGATATCATGTTGGCAGTTTATGCTGAATTAACAGCTACGTCTTGGCAAGCATCTAAAGATCGAGAATTCATTTGCATTTTTTAAAGCAGCAGTCTAAATTAAAATTTTCGTTGTATATTTATGATAGGTGAAGAGAAGATCGAGGGCAGGGAAAGAAGAGAAAGGTATAGAGAGTGGAGCTGGCAGATGGATGATAACAGAATTTAAGGTATATTGAGGAGGGAGTAGATGTAGTGAAGGAAGGTGGAGGAGGATATAGCGTAGGAAATGTGGTTGTCGAGGAGGATGGGGGAGAGGAGAAAGAGGAGAGAAGCGAGACAGTAGAGATATTGAGACAGTTGGATAGAATGTATAGGTAGAGAGGTACATATATATGGTGGCGGTATAGGAAGAGGAAGCATACAGAAGTGGGAAAGGGAGGTAATTAAAGGACAGGCCGTAGCCTGCGGGGGGGAGGGGGCAGCTGCCCTCCCTAGATCAGTGCTAGATTTGGCTGCCCCCCCCTTAAGAGCAAAATAAACAAAATAAATTGTTCTACTAAAAGAGAATTGTCGTAGTCAGAATGAAGGCTGTACATGTACTCAAAAGTGCCTCAAATACCATCTGCAATCTACATTTCCAAAATTTTCTGTGGGAGGACCCCAAACCGTTACTCACCCCCTCCTTGAAATCGTGGATCAGGCCACTGCCCCCCTCTAGGAATTTGCTCAGCTTACGGCCCTGAAGGATACAAGAATAAAGAAGGTTGGAGGATCAGAGGATGAGCAAAAGATGGGAGGGTAGAGATGAATGATGCCAGAGTGAAATGGAAGAGAATTAAAAACGTTGGTGGAGAAGGAAATGATTGGAGGGAAGAAGAGAATGATGGAAAGTGGAGTAGGGGTTGGAAACAGAGTAGAGCAGTCTGGGATAGGCATAAGCACCTGCCTAGCTTCTACTCTCACTCGACTTTCCCCCTTCGTTCCCCTAGTATTAGATGCATCCACTTTTTCTATGGTCTATAGTACCTCAACCTCCCATCAAGTGTTCACAAAATGCACCCACATGGCTATGATTTTATAGTTGGATGTCACAGAAATTTATATATATCATGTATATATATATAATTATATATATATCTATATATATATATATTACTTTTATATTGTCTGTGTATATTAGTATATGTGACAGTGGTATGTAGACTTTGGGTCCGCAGCAGATATACCTTTAGTGGAACAAAGGACCACACTGGTAGAGCTTGCATGGCCCGATCATAGATATATAGGCCTACAAACACGTATGTTTGTATATAATTGTTCTACGACAAATACCCCCCGGACAATCACTCCCCGGACAATTACCCCGGACAATTACTCCCATGCTATTCACCCTCGCGACATCACCCCCAGACAATCACCCCCAGGACAATCACCCCCGGACAATTACCCCCCGGTACAATTACCCCCGAACATTTACCCTCCGGACAATTACCACCAGGACATTTACCCCCGGACAATCACCCCCGGCCACGGACATTTACTCACTTGTTGTTTATTATTCATTGTTGAACACTGATACAGGGAGGAGGTCGGGGGGGAGGGAAGAAGGTGGTGGAGGAGGAGGAGGAGGGAGAGAAGGTGGTGGAGGAGGAGGAGGGGGAAAAGGTGAGGAGGAGGAGGAGAAGAGGAGGAGAAGAGGTGAATGAGGGAGGAGGAAGAGGAGAGGAGGAGGTGGAGGAGGAGGGGAGAACGTGGGGAGAAGGGTATAAATGTCCGTGGGGTAAATGTCCAGGGGGTAATTGTCCGGGGGTAAATGTCTGGGGGGTAATTGTCCGGGGGGTAATTGTCCGGGGGTAAATGTCCGGGGGGTAAATGTCCGGGGGATGATTGTCCAGGGGGTAAATGTCCGGGGGGTAATTGTCCGGGGGATGATTGTCCGGGCGGGGGGGTATTTGTCCTGATACCGTATATAATATCTATGGCCCGACCAGGCTCTACGACTGTTGCACGTAGTGAGGCTAATAGGGTCTATGTCTTCCTGGGTACTGCCGGAACGTACCCTGGGTACTGGCGTACCCTGGGTACGGTCTGGTATACCGGAACATATATACCCTGGTAACTATCTGATATGGTTAGGGTTATGGTTAGGGTTATAGCCCGGTTAGGGAGTAGGCGTAGCCAACTCCCTAGGCCCTAGACTCGTTAGTGGAGTAGGCGAGGTACGGTAGGCGAGGTAGATAAGGGTACATTCCGGCAGTATCCAGGGAGATTGACATAGACCCTCTCAACCCGAAGCGAGAAGGGTACGTACTAGCTCTAGTACTATAGCCCGCGGATCGCTGCCGCAGGCAGCGATCTGCGGGCTATAGTACTAGAGCTAGGTACGTACATAATGAGTGTAAATAAACTTCACCCAGGCCAGCTAGCTCTAAGAAACGGTCTTGCTAATCACTTTGTATTACAACTTTGTATTACACTTTGTATTGCACTTTGTATTACAACGTTGTATTACACTTTGTATTACACGTTCAACTCTGTATAGACAATCAGTCGCACAGCCTCGGCGGGCTAAGGTCAGCCAGCTGCAGGCCAGCTAGGCTGCGAGAAATCTAACGCTAACGTCAATAAACAGTCTGTCGTTCAATAGTAGTTAGTACTTTGTCTTTAGTATATGCACCAGGTAAACCTCGATGAGTGCAACTAACCAGTCGAATGTCTCAAGCTATATTATCATCTCCAAATCATGTGAAGTTACCAATCGCACCTGACAGCACTCGCAAGAATAGCCACATATTGAAATATTTCCGGAATTCACTCCAATACACCAAAAATAGCAAAATGGTGACCAACCATCAAAAGACGATGCGTACTGTATGTACTTTGTACATGTATATGCAGCGGAACCACAGTCGAATGTATGCCGTCTATTTCTATTGCTGCCGGTGATCTTCTCTAGACTGACCCCAAGTCTTTCTTTCTACTGACAAAGTGAAGAGACAGGATAGGAGATCCAATATTCTCTTTCCTGTCCATGTGAATCGCGGGGTTTGACCCCGGTTTGACGAGGCCATATAGTGCCAAATATAGCCATATATATATATATATAGTGCCAAAGACCGTATACAATCATTATACTCGTTTATTGTTATATTGTACATTTTGTAATTATTACGTTATATCGTAATGTATCTCTTATAATCGTTATACACAATCTGTAATGTTGTGAGGGGTACGATCGAGGTGGGCCATATTCTCTGTTTTGCCCGCAAAAAAATATATGCCATATCTCTCGGTTTTCGTTAGATCGTAATTTCGGGTTTCCAAAACATATTTGTTTTTCAAATTCATATTTCAAATTCAAATTGAAATTGTATTGAATTGTATCAATTTCATTTCAAATTCATATTTGTTTTCCAAAACATATTTCCAAACATATTTGTTTCCTAATACTAATATAAAATACTGTAGATAGTTTTATATGTTCACTGTAGTTTACTACAGTAAACTAAACATAGCAACATATGGCACACACGCTTAATTGATGCTACTCTGAAGAAATCCCCTATATATAGCTCTTTAATTAATTTGCAAGATGTAGATTTTACTCATCTGCACACCAACAGCTAGGCGTGCCACTCTCACAGATGACCCAAATGCCGCAGCATGCTCACAATTCCTCATGGAACGGCACCTATAATCATCCGAACTTGGTACAATTCATAACTGCATGTCTCTATAGATATGATCAATGATCGCGATATATGTCTCTATCACTCTTATCATTTTATGAAAATTAAACTGATTATACCGCTATGATTATACCGCAAATACCTGTCATCCATTCGTCACTTTCTTCTTTCAACAATGCTAATTGCCCGCATGCATGCAGTGACTTCCGCTTATTGATCCATTACATCAACCCAACACCCGTCCATTGGACGGGTACTTTAATTGCTAGTATAAATAAATAAATAAATAAATAAATAAATATATATATATAATATATATATATACATGATATTTATTTCAGATATGTAATATACTTTCATTCCAGCTTGTCAAAACTCTATAATTGCTGTCATCTAAACGAACTAATGAACGTATAGAATTCGAGTGAATAATAATCGAATATTATTATGATAAATTATTATTATAGACTTTTATTATTCTATTATTATAGACTATTATTATTATATTATTATAGACTATTATTATTCACTCCTGATATAATAGGATCTATATACGTGGCTCGTACAGCACGTGCACACACCGCTAGCTCCAATAAGCGGCAATATAACGAAAGAATTATGTATATACGGCGTTATACGGTCTCGTGGCCTGGTTGGGATAGGACACTCGCGCGATAAGCACACAAAACGCTAGACGGTAAACTTGCAATATGACGCTGCGAGTTCCTGATAGATAGTTTAGGCGTGACTAACCTACGTGCGTGTACTTTCACATCGCATGGCCGAACCACCTTTGCGTCACCACCTGTAGCACGTGTTTGCGTACGTACCGTGACCATATACGGATGTCCTGGTGACGTCATGCGTCCCCGTAACGTGCCCTCAATGGGCGACGGGGCCGTTAAACGTTGGGGGCATTTATTTGGGGCTCTGTGTCATCGCGCGTTCTTACCAGGGCATGCATGGGTGTGACAGGGTGTCATTCTCTATAGCGTTTCTATGTACACATGCACGCACGTACGCACGAACGCACGCTCGCACACACACGCACGCACGCACGCACGCACGCGCGCCCGGAAACACATACACAAACAAATATATACATAGATCGATATATGCACATATAGATACAAGCACGCACGCACACACACGCGCGCACACGCACGCACGAATTAAATCCATGATGCACACACACATGGCGCACGCACGCACGCACGGCGGCCCGCCCGCATGCACCCCCACCCCCCTACACACAAACACACACACGCGCGCACACACACACGCGCGCGCGCACACACACACGCGCGCGCGCACACACACACACACACACACAACTGTGACACACACACGCAGTCATTCACGCCGGATGGATGGTCACGGTTGGAGCACATGCACTAGACCACTCCCGAGCCCCCGCCCCCTAACTGCAACGTAAAATTTACCTGGCGCATGCGCATTTGGTAGAACGTAGAACCTAGGTCCGCTAAATTGTTGTTAATCTTGTGATGTCATTTTGAAAGTATTTCGACTACTTGTGTATTGGTGATTACGAAATCGTTGCCAGGAACTATACCACCGGAGCCTAGTGACTATACTGGACGCCATAGACCTGTATTTAGCAGAGCGGACATCCGACGATAACTTGATATTGAGTTGTTCTCGAATACTGTACCAAGGCGTCAACGGTCTGACCTCTGCGGATCGCATTTCTACCAACACAACAGGTATATAACATTGGACTTTGACCGTCAGACAGTAGGCCTTAATATTCAAATAACCCCGGGGGAACAACACCGCAAGCAAAAACAAGTGAGCCTCGTATGTGTATTGATTTATGTATTGAACAGTCAGTACTCACGGCAGAGTGACGCGAGAGTGACATATAACTTTGTCACAAAGGAAGTCTCTCGATTTTAAGCGGTAGTACTGTATTACTAGAATTTACAAAGGCGTGTTCGAGTCGCACAAGTGCAGCGTTGCCAGGATAAAACACGCAATACTGCCTACTGGACAAGTTGGCCACGGTGAATATGTCATAGACTCATGCGAATAAACCCTTAATATTATTATTAATATTAATAACTTCCGTTGCATTTGACTAGGAAAAAGAAACCGCATCGTGGAATAACGGGACTTCTTTACTATCGACGCATCGTGATTACTTCAGCCTAGGCACAAGTGACTACACTACAGTACAGTCATCATGGATAAAATCACGTGTTTTACATGGGTTGCAGTAACATTGCTCGCTGGGCAGATAGTCACAGCACAGTTTGTGGAAGAACCTTCGTCTGTATCGGAAGTAGAAGGTGGAATGGTGCTTTTGAAGTGCATGCTCGATCCCAACTATGCACCTGGCAGTACAGTCTATGTGAAATGGTATAGAGGTGGCATTGGATTTGTACCCAATGATCAACAACGGTATGAGTATGAAGACATAGCAAACACAAACGGAAACTATAACTTGATAATTAACAACCTCAACTTCAGGGAAGATAATGCAGAGTTTTTATGTGAGAGTAGGGTTGTCGAAGGCAACGATGTAAAGTCAAGGTCAGCTGATGTGTCTGTTTTGGTGCCACCTGAAAAAGTTTTCATATCACAAAATGGTGCGGTAGTGCCGTCTGGTGGCACGGTTTCATTCTCAGCTGATGATATGCAGTCGTTCAGCTGCACTGCGGAGAACAGCAATCCGGGGGCAGCCATCACGTGGATGCTCGGTGAGAACGACATCAGCTCGTCTGCCACAGAGGAACAAGTGCCTGGCTCAGATGCTTCAAAGGTAACCACAGTGAGCAGACTTGAGCGCACGTTTGATGTCAGCGAGAATGCGAAGCTGCTAAAGTGCAACGTGTTTCTGCACGACAAGGTCAACGTGACTGGCTCGCAGGTGACTTTCGACATCCAATTCATGAGCACGTCGGGTGATATTACCATCCTGGCCGGTGGCAGTGCCCTCGTCGAAGGCGATGAATTGTACTTGCGCTGCGGCGTGGAAGGAAATCCGCAGCCAGCATACAAATGGTTCAAAGACAATCAACCCATCTCGACCAGCAGAGAATTCCAGAAAACGGTAACGATCGAAGACGCCGGCGTTTACAAGTGCGAGGCGTCGAATGCTTACGGAGCTGGCAAGTCCAACACGTTGACGATATCCGTCAGCGCGAAAAGCTCGACCGCTGCTGCGGTCGCCATTCCCATCGTAGTCGCATTCATCGTGCTTGCCATCGTCGTCGGTGTCGCGTACTACAGGAAGATGTGCTGCTTCAAACGAGGCACGAGTAATGGCGACGAGGAGGGAGGTGCGAGCAATGCAGGCCTGGATGCGAAGACACCGGACAGAGTTCCCACCCCTGAGACGAAGTTTATGGCAGACGAAACACCGGCGGAGGAGGAGCGCAGCGTTAAGCCGGAGAAGGCTAAGAAACCTAAGCATCCGCTAGCTCAAGAGTACGAAGCTGTTTACAACGTGAAGCAGTCCAATCATGACGAGCCCTCTGACCGCAACGTTGAGGGACTGACATACGCTGACCTTGACCTCACGAAAGGCACAGAGGGTGCAGTGCCAGCTCGGAAAGGGGAAGAGACAGTGTACTCAGAAGTTAAACCCAACACTGCGGTATAATATATGTCATAGAACCTTCTTTCACTGGTTTCATAGATTATTGTGAGAACCCTTAGTGATATGAAATGAAACAAAACTTTTGTTGATGTGTAACTTGTGATTTTTGTTCAGTATTTTAGAGCGACTAAAATGAGAAAATGACTTTGAAATGAGTGTCACGACTCATGGATTGTTGGCTAAATTGGCATAATTGACTACAAGCTCACAGTTATCACAACAAATATGTGCAACTGTCGAGTCTTTTGTAATAGGACATCAATTACCTGTAAGGGTTTTAGTCTGTAACAAGTTTGCTTTTGATGTTTGTGACATATTTGCTAGTTTGTACATATTCTAGTTTTTCATGTAGCCCGGTTATCCGGGCCCAAATCCTGTGTTAGAAAGTACTTTCCTTGTCATCTGGTTTTGTTTAGTTCCGTCCACTACCATTGCAAGTAGTGATTTGTCCTGTATTGACATGAAACTGATAGAATTGCTAGTAACCAGTGGTTCTCAGCTGTTGCCAATGGTATCAGACAAATCCACAGTAATATAATTAATATTACTATTTTATTAGAATAGTTAGTTACCGTGTAAAGTGTTAGTGCATAATAGTAGGATTATAGGATAATGAGTCTGCTGCATGTATCGGCAGCATTCAACTGTGTCACAAGTTGAAGCACTTGCTGCAGTTCAGTAAATAACTTTTTACACCAACTCTTGGCAATCTCACAGGTTTCCCATGATATCACAATGGTTTGCTATTGCCTAATCGCAAGGGGAGGGAATCTAATTAGATACCTGAAATTGTATTGTAGTATAATAACTTTTAAATGAAATTCTAGCTTTATCTTATGATTAAATGTCACATTGAATTGCATCTGATTTGAATGTTTACTATTGTATACATTTCATAGTTATATTTTGTATCACTAGAATTTTTATAATTGAAGGGACATTGTTTATTATGTTGATAAACAAATGATTATGTGACGTAGATAGGCTGTTTTTGCATATTAGGTCATGTTTGTACGTGCTGTCAACGTTATTAATTAATTTTAATTACTGACTTTAATCATGCGCAATGGTAGCATATAGAAATTACTTGAACCTGCTGCAGTTTACTGTTGGAAGTTTGTCTTAACCCTCTATTTGTTGATGAGATCATTTATAGCGTAATTATCTATACAAGTGTATTTTATCAACGAACTAATATATATTTTACAATTTAAAGCTGTGATCACTTAAAAGAATTCCAACATCCTCATCATGTGACTTTGTAAAGTTAATTTCCATGCTTTAATATATTATTACAAGCAGGGAAAATGTTTTATAAATTATATACCCATCAAACTTCATACAAATTCCCAAGAATGTAGCAATATGATGTGCATTCCTGTTATTTTCTGCTACAGCATGTAATAAATATTCTGGCTGATAACCAAACTTATATGTATGTAATGGTTGTGGAATGGTTAAATGAGGAAATAGTGGGAATAGTGTAAGTGGCTTTCTTGTGAAATCACACTGTACAAAATGAGGTTTACGTAGGCCTACTGACATAATTTTCACAGAAATGCATTTTTATTTTTAGGTCGGTATTATAAAATGGCTTTAGTTGTAAACTAAANAAGTTTGTCTTAACCCTCTATTTGTTGATGAGATCATTTATAGTGTAATTATCTATACAAGTGTATTTTATCAACGAACTAATATATATTTTACAATTTAAAGCTGTGATCACTTAAAAGAATTCCAACATCCTCATCATCTGACTTTGTAAAGATAATTTCCATGCTTTAATATATTATTACAAGCAGGGAAAATGTTTTATAAATTATATACCCATCAAACTTCATACAAATTCCCAAGAATGTAGTAATATGATGTGCATTCCTGTTATTTTCTGCTACAGCATGTAATAAATATTCAGGCTGATAACCAAACTTATGTATGTAATGCACTAATGGTTGTGGAATGGAGGAAATAGTGTAAGTGGCCTTCTTGTGAATCACACTGTACCAAAATAGGTAGGCCTACTGAACAATAAATTTTCACAGAAATGCATTTTTATTTTTACGTCGGTATTATAAAATGGCTTATAGTTGTAAAACTAAAACACTAGAGGTAAAAAGCAGATCGACTACACAAAGTTAATTGTGCAATTAGATGGAAATGTCTTTACAAACAGCAAGAAGTAACCGAATTGTTGAATGTGAACAAGATAATAGACAACGGAAAAACCAATTATCTACTGACTCTTGTGTAGTTTAAAAACTCTTAATACAACTGGAAATACTTCACATATAAAAACCATCGCGATAATAACAAAATGACATTCCTATGTAAATATTCCTATATGATACGATTGCCAGGAACAAGCATGGAAATTTGTTTTGTTTCCGCACTAGATATGCAATGTCACCATCAGCTAGCACTAATCCAATACATTACACACCACTGGTGCCAAATTGATCTATATACACTTGGAATTAGGCCAGTGCTGGCCCAAATGCACTTTTTTACCCACCTGATGAATTGTGTAGTGATTTTTAAGATGATCAACTATGCATTACTGTCCCTTCCAATTAGAAATCTTACTTCATGCGAGCAATCAGAGGCATGCCAACAGTGCCACTGTACCCACAATCTGATTGTGAGACATGTTCTTCACTGTTTCCTATAACACAGCCGGTTATAGTTCAATACACGAATTGTACAACAATGTCAATACCAGAAACCCTCTAAAATGTTTTACAATTCTAAATCTAACAAAAACAATATTCACATTGAAATTTGGTTAAATATAATCTCCACCAAAAAATATCTGGAATTGTGTCCCAATATTGCCTCAATACGCAATAATGACGTTGCAATAATGACTAATAAAATACATCTGTAGGTACCTGACATATATATATGCATAGGAAATGCCTGTTGGCTGAACGATATGGAATATGACGTATCACAGCCACCCACACTATGCTCACACCAACCAACAGTGTACAAAGTTCACCTAGCGCCAACACAAGGTGTGGAATGAAAGAGATTAAAGTCAATAAATGGATGTTTGGTAAAAGGCACAACCACTTGTACATTTCAAATACTTTACTGTACCTTGTTCAGCTTGATTGCACGGTGTATAATTTACAAATTGTCTTAGGCACACCGTTCAATGTTTGGTGTTTAATTCTGGCATGCCCGAGATCACTATAGGACTTGTGACTGGAATTACACTAAATATAGATTTTTCTTCTTAGCATCATCCACAAGTCACCAATCGATTTCTTGTCTGCTTTTTATATTTAGCATAAATCTCCTTTGTTACATAAGAACTAATCAGAAAAACACATTGACTTCCTAATAGGTTTAGAATGGAAGACCCGGGCCGTAACCCAAAGAAGGTTAATTGATCCTGATATAGCATTTAACCCAACACAGCAGAAAGGATAGCATATAAATGGGCCAATTAGCTAAGCGTATATTACACACAGTTAAGATACCTCCATTGCTTCTGTGTCTCTTATGGATCACAGACATGCCCTTACTTAGTGTATACATATATGCTGCAAGAAATCAACAGGCTTCAAATTATAATGAATATATAGGGGAATTTTGAGTGCCACCCCTTTTCCAATATACTTTACATGTTTAACTTTACTGTAAAGAATTTGTCTTTTACATATACTTGCGTACCAACTTAGCTTTACCTTACTTCTGTTATGAAAACACGTGCTTAAACACGAATTGTCACGGAAGTCTTTGCATAAAAGTGGTAAGTTAATGGAATTTCAACACCAGAACAGAAACATGGATGCTTCTCTTCTCATGGGACTGTTGAACCGTCTGCTCGTTACTATCCAAAATTTCCCCTTTGACCCACTGATATATGTGACCCCCAAAGCACAATGTTAACTTCTTTTCCTTCCATTACTCTTCACTTTTCATGTGTAGTTTAGGTAGACTTGTAGTTTTGCCATGATTCTATGTGTGAATGACTGAATTTGTACTCTAATTCCCTTACGTCCAGCTTCAACCTCACAACGTGTCTTTCAATTGCCCCTAACATGACATGAGTGAAAAACCCATTATAATTATGCAAATAACAGTGACGGATGGATAGGTCTCTATAAGTATAACTATAGCTAGAAGTACAATATAAATACGTATAAGAACTCTATAAGCTCTATCTGACGACCTCGCATAAGCAGCTCAATGAAATCATTGTGTCCATCACGTTTTTGATGATGATGAGATTCAAACACTGTTTCCTACTTCTGTAGATTCACATTCAATTCAATCATATATACTTGCACTTAGTCAGTCCGAATCCTCTGCCTCATATGCTGGAATTTTCCACTCCCGCTTCCGCAGAGATTCCACACCTGAAGCAGCAAAATTGTTGTTGTTGTTGTTGTTCGTTTATCTTCCTGCTTCACGAGATCATNGGGCACGAGCCCCCCCAACAAATTTTCTGTGCCCCCCCCAGGTGCCCCCCCACTGAAAACTCATGCTTCATGAAAAAAAAATTGAATTAAAAACAATGTCGTTAGAACAGTATAATACAAAGAAAATTTATATATTGTGCCCCCCACGAAAATGTAAGGCCCCCCCCCCAGTGCCCCCCTGCTGAAAAAATCCTAGCTACGCCACTGTTGTGGAATGGTTAAATGAGGAAATAGTGTAAGTGGCCTTCTTGTGAATCACACTGTACCAAAATAGGTAGGCCTACTGAACAATAAATTTTCACAGAAATGCATTTTTATTTTTACGTCGGTATTATAAAATGGCTTATAGTTGTAAAACTAAAACACTAGAGGTAAAAAGCAGATCGACTACACAAAGTTAATTGTGTAATTAGATGGAAATGTCTTAACAAACAGCAAGAAGTAACCGAATTGTTGAATGTGAACAAGATAATAGACAGCGGAAAAACCAATTATCTACTGACTCTTGTGTAGTTTAAAAACTCTCAATACAACTGGAAATACTTCACATATAAAAACCATCACGATAATAACAAAATGACATTCTTATGTAAATATTCCTATATCATAATATTGACAGGAACTAGCATGGAAATTTGTTTTGTTTCCGCACTAGATATGCAATGTCACCATCAGCTAGCACTAATCCAATACATTACACACCACTGGTGCCAAATTGATCTACATACACTTGGAATTAGGCCAGTGCTGGCCCAAATGCACATTTTTACCCACTTGATGAATTGTGTAGTGATGTTTAAGATGATCAACTATGCATTACTGTCCCTTCCAATTAGAAATCTTACTTCATGTGAGCAATCAGAGGCATGCCAACAGTGCCACTGTACCCACAATCTGATTGTGAGACATGTTCTTCTCTGTTTCCTATAACACAGCCGTTTATAGTTCCATACACGAATTGTACAACAATGTCAATACCAGAAACCCTCTAAAATGTTTTACAATACTAAATCTAACAAAAACAATATTCACATTGAAATTTGGTTAAATATAATCTCCACCAAAAAATATCTGAAATTGTGTCCCAATATTGCCTCAATACGCAATAATGACGTTGCAATAATGACTAATAAAATACATCTATAGGTACCTGACATATATATATGCATAGGAAATGCCTGTTGGCTGAACGATATGGAATATGACGTATCACAGCCGCCCACACTATGCTCACACCAACCAACAGTGTACAAAGTTCACCTAGCGCGGAATGTGATGGCATGGAATGAATGAGATTAAAGTCAATAAATGGATGTTTGGTAAAAGGCACAACCACTTGTACATTTCAAATACTTTACTGTACCTTGTTCAGCTTGATTGCACGGTGTATAATTTACAAATTGTCTTAGGCACACCGTTCAATGTTTGGTGTTTAATTCTGGCATGCCCGAGATCACTATAGGACTTGTGACTGGAATCACACTAAATATAGATTTTTCTTCTTAGCATCATCCACAAGTCACCAATCCATTTCTTGTCTGCTTTTTATATTTAGCATAAATCTCCTTTGTTACATAAGAACTAATCAGAAAAACACATTGACTTCCTAATAGGTTTATAATGGAAGACCCGGGCCGTACCCCAAAGAAGGTAAATTGATCCTGATATAGCATTTAACCCAACACAGCAGAAAGGATAGCATATAAATGGGCCAATTAGCTAAGCGTATATTACACACAGTTAAGATACCTCCATTGCTTCTGTGTCTCTTATGGATCACTGACATGCCCTTACTTAGTGTATTCATATATGCTGCCAGAAATCAACAGGCTTCAAATTATAAAGAATATATAGGGGAATTTTGAGTGCCACCCCTTTTCCAATATACTTTACATGTTTAACTTTACTGTAAAGAATTTGTCTTTTACATAAACTTGCGTACCAACTTAGCTTTACCTTACGTCTGTTATGAAAACACGTGCTTAAACACCGACTTTAAAGGTCGAATTGTCACGGAAGTCTTTGCACAAAAGTGGTAAGTTAATGTAATTTCAACACCAGAACAGAAACATGGATGCTTCTCTTCTCATGGGACTGTTGAACCGTCTGCTCGTTACTATCCAAAATTTTCCCTTTGACCCACTGATATATGCGACCTCCAAAGCACAATGTTAACTTCTTTTCCTTCCATTACTATTCACTTTTCATGTGTAGTTTAGGTAGACTTGTAGTTTTGCCATGATTCTATGTGTGAATGACTGAATTTGTACTACAATTCCCTTACGTCCAGCTTCAACCTCACAACGTGTCTTTCAATTGCCCCTAACATGCCATGAGTGAAAAACCCATTATAATTATGCAAATAACAGTGACGGATGGATAGGTGTCTATAACTATAGCTAGAAGTACAATATAAATACGTATAAGAACTCTATAAGCTCCATCTGACGACCTCACATAAACAGCTCAATGAAATCATTGTGTCCATCACGTTTTTGATGATGATGAGATTCAAACACTGTTTCCTACTTCTGTAGATTCACATTCAATTTAATCATATATACTTGCACTTAGTCAGTCCGAATCCTCTGCCGTATATGCTGGAATTTTCCACTCCCGCTTCCGCAGAGATTCCACACCTGAAGCAGCAAAACCATTAGTGCAGTTCACTTGCATTAAAACCAACAACACATCTCAATGCCATATCACGTGGAATTTCTATTATCTTTGTGACCACAGTTAGTTAGTGTTATCCATTTTACCTCGTTTTGTACGTATTTGCGTTGCACAGGTAGCCCCCCACCCCACCTGCTTTTTCATACGTGTCATGATCCGAGTTGTACTGCCTGAAGATCATATGTATTTGTATTCGGCTTCTCAAACTAGGCAAATACACATAACAATAGAAGGCACGTGTTGACTCTGCAGACCACAGCTACTGCTGGAGATTTAAATGCCGACAGGTTTAGGTTGACGACAGTCTGACGCCAAAGAGCATTTAGTTTGTGCATCTACCTGCCCTAGATGAGAGCAAGATGGGAGTGAAAGGTTACAGGAGGCATTTTTTACCGTCAACAGGCACCAGCGTGGAAGATAACCGACTGCTCTCACGGTGATCTATTGCGTTCGAAATCTGCCGGCTATGGCGCTTGCCAACCCCAGCGGCAGGAAGACTGAGCAGTGGCGCCATCTGTCTGCCTGATAGCGGTATGTCAGAATCTTTCCCCGCTGCTGGCGCTAGCTCCATGCTAGCCACAGCAAACTGCCTCATGAGCTCCAAGAGCTTCTGTGACGAGATCGAAGATGCGTCGAGAGTGGCGCCACCTAGAGCAGATGCTGACAACTTGTCCTCAGTATTTGCAGCTGGACTAGCGGGCAACGATATGCGGCTGCTAAACAAGTGATCGTCACCAGAAGCTATTTCGGTGGCCTGGGCGTCGCCACTGCCAGTTGCATTGATGACTGATTTTGGTTTAACTCTTCTGAGTGGTGTCACTGTCAGGGAAGATGCCACGTCACCTCCACCTGAAGATGGCAAGGCAAGTGCCTGCAAAACAGAGAGAGAGAGAGAGAAAGCTGATGGCAAATGCATGGCTGATAGAACGTATCAACAGCTAAATTAACAACAAAATATTAAAATGCTAGATTTAAAAAAAGTTGGAATTAATGAGTTTGAATGCAGAGCATGATGATTGGATACAGTAGAATGAATGAGGGTTGCATACAGGGCATACATACCTTGTCAGAGATATGATCACTATGCTTTGCCATAAGTTTAGTTGTAGCATTGATTGCTGTAGCAGCAGCTTTGAGTTTCGTTTTTATGGCCCTATATATATAAAAAATAACAATGGCTATAAACAATAGTTGTTAATGCTATAGATACATACAATAATACATACCTGTTGATGCAACAAAGCATTATCTTACATAGAAAACATAACAGAATCATTGAAAGTGAGAAATTATTCGAATTTAACGACTTCCAATCTCATGGCCATTACCAAATTTCATAACTGTTCTTATCTCAATGCCGGACACTTCTATTTCACTAGATATTTACATGTAGTGCTTGCTAGAAGCCAGCATATCATTATCCAGGTAGTTCATGCGTAATGTGTCTGTAGGGTGTGGGTCACTGTCTCTCCATGGAGGCACTTTGTTTTTCTGATTTTTCTCTACAACAGCATCGGTTGCTATATAGAGAGAAATATAGAACACGTCAGATGTAAAATACTGTATATATATGTATATTTATATATATATATATATATATATATATATATATATGAGAAAAGTTTACAGTAACGAGTGCACAACTCCCTATTTTCTCTTTGTGATATATAATACACATTACAAACATTTACGCACTGTACACATAATGATACTAAGTCCAAAATGACAAACAGCTTCTTCTTAACCAACTAAATTGCCTACCAGCTACTAATTCTCATATTCAGCTATTGAGGACAATGTTCTTTCCACCACGAAAGCTTCTTTCAAGCACTGGTAGAGCTCTCGTGCTACTCTGTTCATTAATAATCACCAAGCTGGAATCGCTTCGTAGATTAATAATATTACGTTGCTGTGCTCTCGTGATATTACGTGATGGCAGCGTACCTGAGGAAGGTCGTGTTCGAGGCCTCCTGTCGGGAGAGGGAGACCTAGGTCTGCACCACGATGACTGAGGTCTCGTGGATTTTCGACCGGTTCCACTATCGCACGTTTTCACCGACGACGGCCGCTACACGACAACAATAGCAAAGGCGTGAATGGTGAATGACGGACGGGTAATCACGTAACTGAAATACATGATGCTGTTAGCCGACATCCCGAGAAAGCGATTTTGCGGCATGGCGAAAAAGATATTAAATCGTTTTGCAAACAAATACCGACATACTTAGCATAGTCACCACACGCACAGAGAGAACGACCCCGTCGAACAACTCTGCAAGGAGTGTCTGCGGCAAGGTCACCCCCGATTCTCAATCTTACAGTGAAACTCATTCTGTAAATTGGGAGACAAAAGTTCGCGGTTCTTTTATTCTCCACACCTTTGGCCGTGTTAGATTCAGTTCCTTTATGCGTTTTGCGTACAACCTCTTCCAGGCGTCAGGCTCGTGTGTGCTCGGTGTGGGTGCAGGCAACCATCCAAACCTCATACATTTCGGCATCCAGAGCTGGTCTAGTTCTGCCACGTACTTCCAGGACCAGCACACCTAGATTTGAACATGAGCACATGGTCGTGATCATACCATACAAACAAAATCAAAGGTTAAGCAAAGCTTATCGAATACTTGCATGAACGGGAGCGAGGAGATAATTACAAGCCTTTGCCGCTATCAAACAGCATGGGCGGCACAAGATAATTTATATTAATTATAAATCAGAGAATTAGAAAAGATGCCGCTCGAGCTGCACACACACAGATGCACTAACACACACGCGCGCACCTCACCTGGGCGCATCTGCAGAGTGACCGTGGATCCAAGTACGATAGAATATGAAGCGTAAGTACACGAGGAAGCAGCCTGGTAAAGTCGTGGCATTTGATTGGTAGCCTGCGGTCCACCAGAACTCTTATGGCTTCCAGATGCGATAAGCTCAGCTTGCCGATAAGGTCTTCGAGTATGATCACACGCTGCGCGTCTGACCACATGTCATACTACATAACATGAATGCATTTATATAGCATATAGACAAGAGAGAGAGAGAGAGAGAGACGACAGAGGAGATGAACCGGAGTAGAGGAGACGAGAATGAGGGAGAGAAGAGAGAGAGAGAGATGAGAGAGAGAGAGAGAATGGGAGACGGGGGAGAAGAGAGAAGAGAGGAGAGGTTAGACAAGGACAGAGACGGACGGAGGAGAGAGGCAGAGTGCGTAGGCTAGTGAGAGAGCAAAAAAGCAACGAGAGTGGAAAGAAGACGAGAGAGAAGCAGAAGCGAGGGGGTGAGGGACGAGAGAGATGTATGAGGGATAGTCGAGAGAGAGTGGAGAGAGAGAGAGAGAGAGAGAGAGAGAGAGAGAGAGAGATGAAGCAAATTGCAAGGATAGGATAAGGATGCTTAGGATCACTATGAGGATTCAGTGCTGATGATGCTCATGTACACCCATTATATAATGTTGATAATCGTGTAACACGTACGTGCGTATATAACGTAATATGCGATATAAACAAAATGAGCATAAATTACCATAAAAACAGGAGTTAATAATGACAAATTGTCAATTGTCAATTGACAATTTGTTATTATTAACTCCTGATAAAAAGTATACTAATATATAATTAAATATGTACTGTGTGAACAATTAATTTTTACTATTAAAATTCAGACACTTGCAATGTAGACAGACACACATGTATACACAGTCCAATACACTGAAACAAATTATCTTACCCATTTTCCAAGCAGAGCTCTTCTCTCTTGAAAAACCTAAAATTGGGTACAACCAGATATTCCAACTTTCATTCAATTTCAACGTTATTTATGCTAATTGAGAAATTGATAAAAAAAATCTGTGCCTAAAACTTACTGAGTATTGCCTGTGCTAACTCTAGTGGCGAGATAGCAAAATTTAATTTGTACATTTGCATTGCATTTTTGCATGTGGCACTTTAAGTTTAACCAGGGCTCCTGGTTTGAAAAAATCATGCAAAAATCATGGTTATCATTCCTGGCAGGCGATCAACAATTTACTGTCACTGAATCGAATTATCAATACCTGTGCATTAGTTTCTACATTATTGAGTGGCGTCCAACTACTTTTCAAATAACTGACAGTGGAACAGGGTGTTTTCTTACTGCCCATAGTTGAAATTACGCGATAACTGCTGCCGCTAAATTTCGCATTATATGTTATCGATTTTACTACGCAAGTAAAATCGGTAGTTTGTTTGTTGATACACGGTCACGATACTAGACTGGCTATTCTGCGTATATTATATAATAAAATTGTAAGCAAAGAGCGTTGTGTGACAGTCTTATCCACTTGTCTGCCTGCCATCTGTCGGGCTTTGTTAAATTTACTAGGAATTAATACTAATAGCTCACGTCATTAGTATTCATATTACGCATATTAAGCTGTATTGGAAACCCTATAATTACATTGTATAAAAAAATATACTCCTATATTAAAATGTATTAAATGTGTGAAATGTCACCAGTAACATTGAGTGATAGGATCATTGACTTTTCCAGAAAAGGCGGACCCATCATGTTGCTATCCTCCATCACTAGGAGGCAGCTCAGTGGTGCCGAAGGCGAAGATAAAAAAGAATACACTGAAGTGAATAATTTTTTAAACCCTTCAATTTTAGGAAGTTGCTTACGATTAAAATCAGAACGGATAACACTAGTAGGTAAATGATATAACAGGTTAGTGTGTGCAGCGTGCGTAAGGAAATTTGCTTTCTGTGTTTCTAGTGTAAAAACCGTCGCACGCATACAAAAACAATCGTAACATGTAGACGCACTACTCGCATTGAACCTGACAAGCTGCAAGCTCACATACATGTACAGTATTTTACGGGTTCGCCGCTAAGCAATTTTAAGTAATTAGCAGTTAGCTCTCCTTTGCGCCCTAGCGTTGCAGTGTGATTCATTACGAGCATTAATGTGTATCGGTTTTGCTGTTTCAGATTTCACGCAGACGAAGTGCGATAGGAGTGAGACGTGCTTGCCCCTCTCATTGTGCATAGGTCGGCTGTGAATTTACTGTGCTCTTGGTAAGCTAACATTGATTATAAGACATGGAAGAAGTTGAGCAGGGACTGCCTCGTGAACGGGAGCCACAGCCAGAGCCGATTCAACAGATGCAGTCAATGAAAGTGAATGGTGGTATGTACATAATTATGAATACAATAATCAATGGTGCTGTGCCATAGAAACGGAGCCCCAGCTTTTAACGAAGAGAAGGAACGAGTGCAGTTAGTGTTATCGTGATCAGGGGTTTATGTAGTCCTTGATTTGATATTGAATCAATCCACAATCGAAATGGATGTTAAGATTAACAATTTTTAAGCAGATGTCAGTGTTATTTTTACAATTTGGCTGTATATTTTTCACAATGGTCACCCGTTTCATCAGAACTGTATATTAGTCAGTAATTACAACAAAATCGAGAACGTTTTTGCTGGACCACAGCTGCAGTGCGCTACTGCATATAATTGTACCAAAAATTTACAAACAGGTTATTGTTTTCATAAAATGAATAATTAGATACAAGACACAATTACCCTGATAAATTCTTGGTTATGTATTTCGTGTTAGTATATTAGTGTTTTTTATGTATGGATCATGCAGCTAGTAAAACATATTTATGAATTAACTAATTGATTATAAATGTAATTCCAATATGCATTGATCAAACAGTCATTTACTTCCTCCATATGTCAAGTGATCATGTATAGAATGTAGAACTAGTTAAGATATGATTAAAATTTCCATCCTCCCAATTAAATTTTAATCGTGTATTGACATTGTGTGTACCTAAGAAATTACAATATACCATATGACATTAGAAAGTAATACACTGCGAGATAGAAAATTCCCATATGTTTCTGTGCTATAACTAACAGGCATGTTTGTGCTGTGTAATAGATAAATGTACATAAATTTAATCTTCATTCAGATGATTTGAACATAAAGTGCTATATAGCTCTACGGTGATGACCCTGATCATGTTTAGGTTAGTAGGGCTCATAGGGTCTATGTCCCCCAGGGTACTATCGGAGGGTACCCTGGGTACGGTTCGATATATCGGAACGTACCCTGGTACCAGGTACTATCTAATATGCCGGACCGTACTTCGCCTACTCCACTAACGAGTCTAGGGAGTCGCCTACGCCTACTCCCTAACCCTAACCCTAACCCTAACCATATCAAATAGTTACGAGGGTACGTTCCGATATATCGAACCGTACCCAGGGTACCCTCCGATAGTACCCTGGGGTACATAGACCCTATGAGCGTTAGTAGGCACTGAAGTTAGTGACTCATTTTAGGTGTACTGCCATTTGCCACCGATAGTCTCGTTGCATCCCCAGTTCTACTGTATGAAAATTCTATAAACTCGGCTTTCCCTATTCTGCTCCAGTTGCACGCAGAACCTCCTCACGCAGAAATCCCTCGGGGCTATGACACAATGATGCTGTGCACTAGTGCAGTGCAAGAATAGGTTTTGCTGGCTTTGTGCTGGAAATACGTTGAATGCCAACCGGCTTCAATTTGAGTGTATATATGATAATAATTCAATTGCAATGCAGATCGGCTGAGTGTACTCTAGGTTACTAGCAACAATCTAGTTAGTAATACATAGCATGCAGGGCCGTAGCTTGCGGTGGGGGGGCAAGGAGGGCAGCTGCCCCCCCTAGATTTAGGAGAAAAATTAAAAACATAAATTGTTCTACTAAAAGAGAGTTGTCGTAGTCAGAATGAAGGCTGTATACATGTACTCAAAAGTGCCTCAAATACCATCTCCTGCGATCTACATTTTCAAAAGTTTCTGTGGGAGGACCCCCACACCCCCACCTGTTTCTCACCCCCTCCTTGAGATCCTGAATTCGCCACTGCCCCCCTAGGAATTTGCTCAGCCTACGGCCCTGGCATGATAATTATTAGTGTAATATGATGATATGAAACGGATTCACACCAGAGTACAATATCACTCTTCAGCAATACATGTTCCTGCACAGATAGTCTAGTTGTCTTCATAGAAGAAGATATTTGTTTTGATTCACTCCTGGCTACATGTATGCTAACGATCGGTCATTTGTGTGTTACTTGTACAGTACGACGTCATCAATCGTAAAGTGTCTTGGGTATTCAGACAAACTACGTCTGGTTCCATCCATGCGCGTTGAAAATTATAGATTGATATAGCGTCTTTGCTACGTTATTTACGTGTTTGCTACGAGTTATTGGAGACATTTATGTGTACCTTGGTATTAATTAGTTATTATCTGGATGTAAGGTAAGCCATGGCGTTGTTTAGCTGTGGCAGCGTTGTCACTGCCTTGCTATTGCACTATAGGGTCAACTCCACCCATAGAAATAATGTGTGTCTCTATAATATATTTCTATGACACCACCGAACAGGCAAAATCTCTTCCGTTGAATTAATCGATGTTTCATTGCATTGAAATTGCCCCTATACAAGTTGTTAGTTAAGTTAAATCCCTTCCCGTGCCTATGTACCTACAAGTTGTACCACCGATTAAAGAAAGGTTGTTGCCAGTGACACACATAACAGTCAAGGTGTAGAGAGGTCAGTATAACGCGTTCACACGTGGCGACGTCTGCTGTACCAGTTTTACGACCTGACTAAATAAGACGTCGGCTGCTTACGTGCATGTCAACCCTGCATGCCTATGCAGCTAACGAGAGGCAGCTAACAAAAGACTCACGGTTGCGTGCCCTCACGTAAAGGTTCGTGCTTAATCCGTTTGAATTGCCCGTACGAGTTATTAGCAATTCAAAATAGATTATAATATAATAGTTCAGTAAGGTTATAGCTACCAGATAGTGTCATAGCAGCTTGCTTCGTGCTAAAAATTTGAGAAAATGTGAGCTAATGTTAGAAATTACTTAAACACATTCATGGCAGTTAAGGTTGTCGCCTCGACGTAAAACAGCGCGTGTCAACTCTAGCGGTGCGGATATCACCGATGTTCCACATGACACAACTGCTGAGAGTGGCGTGACTGTCGTTTTCCTTTTGTCCGCGAGCCAGCCCAAGTGTACAAACGCTGAGCAGCCGTAACCCTGTGTCCAGTCTATACGCCACTCACGTCATTTTTGTGGTCAATACAACGTGAGAGTCCGATGTGCGCACCGGTTCTAGTATTCGTCGATTGTAGTAATTTGCGACGAGTAGTCACGTCTAATGGCCAAACATGATCATGATAGAGAGTCCGGATATGCGTTTACCGTGTTCATGGCAGTTCCATGAACCCAGAAGCATTAAGGAGCTCTAGCCTGCGACCTGACAGACTGGTCGTGGATACATGTACTCGCAGCGGACTTTACACTGCACCTGGCAACGGTCGGTAGTACCAGGAGACATCAGCTTCTAGCGACTGACTTCATTCTGACATTCGTAATGCATCCTAGAATAAACGTACTGTACGCGGCAACGGCTGAAGCGCTTGTATATTGTATAAGCTTGGCGAAAATAAGAAAGAGAAGCGTGCTGAATATTACATGGTTGTCTGACATTTGTCGCATTTGCGTCAGTACAAGGGGCATAGCACAGGTAGGGCGTATCATGCAGGACCTGAAGTGACAGGTGATGCTCAAAGCCTCTGTGGAACAAGCCTGTATATCGCCTCCAGCCGCCAAAGTTCTACTTGATAACAGGCTGTAAACATGCAGTTTACAAGAATTCAAACTACTCGCAGATTAGTGAGAGCGGTTTAATAGAGTCTACGCTGATAGCCGAATTTTGCAGCATCGAAATGTAAAGTATATGAGAAAGTCTTCTCCGTCGCATCTCTCCCTGTCCTGCCTCCCATGATCCTCACTCCCTCAGCTATCATCATAACTCTTTCATCCTGGAAGAGCCAGCTATCTCTCTGGAAGTACCCTAGCTCCGTTACCCTGGAAGCACGTCAGCTTTCTCTCGCTCTCGCCTCTCGCTCTCTCTCTCTCTCTCTCTCTCTCTCTCTCTCTCTCTCTCTCTCAACCCCCTTGGGATGATGCCTCTATATGAACGCTCCTAATGTGTGATGTGTACACTCGTCGCAGACTCCTCGTAATTATTCAATCATATGGGCGGAATCGCCGGCGCCGCGGCAAACGCGGACTATCGGTGCCGCTGCTTAATGGACCAGCGGTAATTTCCAAACCACGGACATCGATGCTTCCCGTAAACAGTGTTGCATCTGCGGCGATGGCTCGTAGGGGGCGGATGCCTATGGGCCGTTGCGCGTTGGTCCGGCACGCACGCAGCGCGCTGCACTTCGCTATTCTGCTGATAGATGAGGAGGGGGAGATCGCGAGATGCTGCCTGCAGGTGCGTCTTCTTCGCACGTATAGCCAGGTACGGGCGGATATGTTCGAAATTGGAGAAATGTCGCGACGCGGTGGGGGGGGGGGGTGGATCTACGCTGCCTAAGAAACGCCAGGGACTTCTGTTGTCACTTATATATTCAAGCACGTAAAAAACTAGTGGGGCTGTTGTTGTTGATTGCCGGGGCGGGGAAGCACGAGTTGATCTATCGTCGCACAGAGGATCTTGCCCGCCTGCTTTATTATTGATGCCTGGGGCACGTGTGCGTGTCACACGGCCCACCACTACCACGTACCCCGCTCTGGTGGCTTTGGCGAAGTGTGGAAACGCCGCTCGCTTGGCACGTCTGTATGTAGGCCTACAGAGCAGTTTGCAGTTCATCTCGACAGCTAGAGCTAGAGCTACTGTTTGCACGCGCAGTGTGCAAATATTCATCACTGACTTTAGGGGGCTAGCTATCGCGAGTGACGTCGCAGTTGGCGGGTTAAAGTTATGACACAGTTATGGCAGTTGATACATGATGACATATAATACAAGGCATATGATGCCGCTTTTCAGATACTTGCTGAACGACTGTTAGCCGCTCCCTGCTGAACGCGGGATAACTTTATGCTCCGGGATCGTGGTTTCACATCTTGGCCGCGGGATAACTTTAGCTCGGGATAAGTCGTTTCATACTGCGCACGACTTTAGCCCGCTTCTGAAGCGGGATAACTTTAGCTCGGGATAAGTCGTTTCATACTGCGCACGACTTTAGCCCGCTTCTGAAGCGGGATAACTTTAGCTCGGGATAAGTCGTTTCATACTGCGCACGACTTTAGCCCGCTTCTGAAGCGGGATAACTTTAGCTCGGGATAAGTCGTTTCATACTGACGTTAGCTCGGGTCTGAAGCGGACCTGAACCACCTCCTGAGGTGGAATAACTTTAGCTCGGGCTAAGTGTTTTTCTACCTTTCATACTGGGGTTTATCCCGCTTCAGGTCCGGACCTGAAGCGGGATAACCCCCCAGTATGAATGGGGTAATGGGGGGTTTGGCGGGGGGGAATTTAGAGCGAGCTAAAGTCGAGATACCTTTTCATACTGACGTTAGCTCGGGTCTGAAGCGGACCTGACCAACCCCTAGAGCGGGATAACTTTAGCTCGGGCTAAGGGTGTTTCGACCTTTCATATTGGGGTTTATCCCGCTTCAGGTCCGGACCTGAAGCGGGATAAACCCCAGTGTGAAAGCAGCATGATAGTCACAAATAACGGGTCAAAGCTACCTCGATGGAATAGGATTGTTTTTTTTATATATTATTGAACGTGTTTTCTTGTGTGTTTTTTTTCTTGTGAAGCGGACATTTGAGCGCGTGCGAAAGGGGTTGAGTAGGATCGCGGAGCAGGGCTGCAGTGCTTTATTATAGTTGTATCGACGCTCACACTCTGCAAATACTTTTCAGTCTCATACAGTGAATATAGTCGAAGCGACGAAGATTTGGACCAAGACTCTGTGTTCTACCGTATCGTCACGGAGATAGGTCAGGATCAGCTCTCGGCTCGTTTTTCTTTTATTTTTTTTGCATCGGTCGAGATCTCCCCAACTCCCCCACCCACCACCACTCCTCCCACGAATAACTCCGCCTGGGAATGTGGGGGGAAGGTGGTGCCGCTGTTAACTCCTATTTATTCAAGCAGAGGGAAGCAGATACGATGGGGGGGGGGAGATGGCGATAAAGTACGACTTAAAGCGTGTCTCATCAGTTGTGAGTTCTTACATTAAAGTGTGGTATTCGCAGAGCTGAGGTTGGCCTCATGGTACTGGGCTTCCAATACGAGCATTCCCCGTGTATTGCGTGACGTGGGGGAGATGAGGGGTGGGGGAGATGAGGGGGGTGGGGGAGATGAGGGGGGTGGGGGTTATATATGATAACGTATACGCGCTCGTAACATATCCGGCTTGTGAATAGATCAAATATGTGCAGAAAAATGCACGAGTAAGTGCCGATGCCTCGTCGTAGTGGTCGCATCCCATAATACCATGCAGGAGTGTCATAATATAGACTGTAATAATATCAGGGGTAAATAATAATAGTAAATAGTAAATAGTAATAATAATACGTAATAATAAATAATTATAATAGGTATATGTATAATCTCAGGAGTGAATAATAATAGTAAATAGTAAATAGTAATAATAATAAATATAATATCAGAATATGTATATGTATAATATCAGGGTTTAATAATGACAAATTTTGTCATTAGTAACCCCTGATAATATCAGGAGTCTATCAATATATTGATAGACTCCTGATAATATGTATATATGTATATAGACTCATATAATAGGAGTATCTATATTATGCCACTCCTGCTAATACTAAGCGAGCGTCCTGACCTCGGCGGTGACCTTCTCTCGATGGAGAGCGAAAGATGACGAGCAGGCCAGAATTACGGTCGCTTATAGTTAATCATCGGTTGATCCGACGAAGCGTCGGACGCGGTTGCTACTGCGCGCAGGCGACGGTCACTCGCGGTGCATTATGGGATGCGGCGACTGCATGCACGGCGACGACACGGGCGCGGCCCCGTCGTCACAGCAACGCTCGAGCGGACGACGACGGCGGCTGCCGACGGCGGGGCCGACGAGTGCAGGGTGAGGGCTTGGCTTTGCAGATGAGCGGAGCGCTAACATCGAGCGGCATATCTACACGGCGAAACACCAGACGGCGGTGGGGTCGTGGTGCGCGGCACACGCCGACGACGGCGACGCGTTGCTAGTTATATATGTGCCGGAAGAGCCCGACCCGCCCGTGTCGCCACCCGTGTCACCACCCGCGTCGCCACCCGTGTCGCCACCCGTGTCGCCACCCGTGTCGCCGCCTGCGTCGCCGCCCGCGTCGCCACCGCTGACACCGGAATCGGAACCGGAACCGGACGGGCTGACGGCGGTGCTGCAAGGTTTGACACCGTTTCCATGTTAGACGCGCGCGTACGTATATATATAACAACAGCAGGAATCGTGCACCGGGGAGAAATACACATTTTTCCGGAAATAGCCGAACGGTAGTAGGGCGCAACTTCGGGATCACTCGGGTCCATAATACACATGTGTACACATGTATACGCATTGTGAACCCTAACCCTAACCCTAACCCTAAACAGAAAAATAAAAAGAATAAAAAAATAAAAAATAAACAGATGGGATTTGAACCATAGACCTTTCAGACGTAACGCTCGTGCTCTACGAGCTCGGCTATTGAGGATTATTGAAAATGGCACATGACATATGCTAAATAAGCAAATTTACACCCTGGTATGTAAAATGTGTATTTCTCCTTGGTGCAAAAATCCAACAGCAGCAGCGCGTCGAGTATTATCCGAGAGGGGGAGCCACCTGCATCGATGCTGTGGCCGGCAGGGTGTTGCTATCCCCCGGGCGTGGAAGAACGGTCACATGATACAGTTGACGTATACTTCAAAACCGAACAGTAACAATAACCATAACTCCAACACTAACCCTAACACTAAATATCTATATATCGGGTGTCATCCACAAAAATTAATCTATGGTGTGGGGACAGATATCATGATACAAAAACCCTAACCCTAATCCTAATCCTAATCCTAACCCTAACCCTAACCTTAACCCTAACCCTAACCCTGATCCTAACACTAGTGCTGCCACGTTGCGGTACCGTCCCTCCACGCCCGGGGGACAGCAACACCCTGGCCGCCACCAAGGAGCTAAATATAACAAGGAGAGGAAGCGGATTGGCTGTGTGCTTTTCGCCTCAAGGGCGCCATCTATGGCCCATATTCAGCTGAAACGGCTGTGCAGATCCGAACCCAGAGACAATAGCAAACTGCATGCAGTGCACCTTCGTACACTCAGGATACCACTGCCACAATGCTAGCATTATTTTTATAAGTGGGCGAAGCTCCGGGGAAATCCAGCGAATGGAGATTCGTAAACAGCGCATGATTTGAAAGTAGTAAATGGGCGCACAATACGCGCACTATTTCGTATCACTATTTTATCAAATTTTTCATAAAACAATGGTTGGATTTTTAAAATCTTTGCAACTTTTATTAGTCCAAATCTTATTACATAGGATACGAGTAACGTGGCTGCTGTAAAACTTGTAGTAAAAAAGCGTTACAAATTGTAACGGAAATCTGCTTGTGGCAGTGGTAGATTGGGCCCATGAACGAGAGCGCCATCTGTCGTGGAGTTTGAGACAATAGAACACTAATCTGTTTTAGGCCAATATGGCCAAATATGGCAAAGATTTGGGCCAGATATGGCGGCGCTTCCTCTCCTTGTTATATTTAGCTCCTTGGCCGGCACGAGGGTGTCCAAGAATGGAAGAAATATTAGAAATCATTTGTGCCTTGTTACCTAATATACTGTTCTTACTTTACGTCTATTTTTTAATGCCTACTTAGTACATTCTGCTGGTATCTTGATTGAGTGTACTTCATCTTTTGTGCTTGCTATATACAGTCATTTTTTTATGATTACTATATGATATTCGTCCGTTTCAACCGTCGTTGTCATCGCTATTCATATCTGTGTTCGAATCCATCATCATTATAACAGGTGTATATTATTATGACACTCCTGATTATATTATATACTCCATTAAGACGGTCACGTATATACATGACAGAGATGGTTAATCTTGATTCACGCTGGCATCACCTGCGCATGCTGACGCATGATTAAGGCGCTAATTCGCGGTAGTACACGCGTCGCTACGCACGCACGCACGCACGAACGCACGCACACGCACGCACGCACGCCGTGGACGTTGTGGTTCGATAACGGTGCGTGCGGTGCGTACGGGGGGGGGGGGCGTGTCGGTGATTGGGAGGGAAGCCAGCCGCACGAGCTATATAGTGTGCTGACGCAGCATCTTTCCTCTAGATGATGCCTAGATCGATGTATATACAGAGTTCGCCATTAGTCGTCTAATGAATGAGCGTCTCTGGTGAACTTGATAAACACACTGGCGTGTGTGTGTGCGTGCGTACGTGCGTACGTATGTGCGTGTGTTCACGCAGGTGTGCGTGCTTGAGGGTGTTGGTGAGATAATAACCCTTACTAACTCCCCGAACATAATCATTACTTTAAAATACAGTTAAAAGTTGGCCAGGTGAAAAAATATGGCGAAAGTCGTTTAAAATATGCGAGCAATAAGAATTCTACCATGCAATTTTATTATGAAAAATGAACATGGAATTTAACGCGCTTCCTCTCTTGTTCGCTTTACATAGATCGGTATATTTTAGCCATGGAAGTAACTTGTAATAACTGTGTAGCGGTCGTGCGTGCGTGCGCGCATGTGTGTGGATGTGTCGTAGTGGCGTGAGCCTGCCACTTATTGCATCGGGTTCTATCAGAGAAGAATTATGAGAAATTTTGTCATTATTCACCCCTGGTTTCATGTTTGCGCGACCCAGCGCTAATCAGACTCCACCTCTCTCGCTGGGATGCTGGTGATCGGTCACCAGGCCACAGCTATCAGTAGGCGTTCGTGCTGGCGCGTTGATGCAGTCTGGTGAAGCCACGATACGATGGGGGGTGGCAGCCTGCATTCAGGCCTGGGAAAGTCAGGTGCACTCGTTAGATTAGTAGCGACTCATTATCCGGTGAATGTCGTACGTTGACATTCCGTCAAGGACTCGCAGTCGATCGCCCCCCCCCCAACCTGCATCGACCGTATGTGCGACCGACAGTGCAGGCAGTGCGTGTGTAGCGGACACGTACATACGGGCGACTGCAATCTAGTAATTGCGTCTAGGTAAGGGATGCTATACGATATTCGGGGGGGGGCTGCACTTTTTATCTTTGCGAGATTCTTGCTCTCTGCTTCTGCTTCCTGCACCGCGAGTTCCTTTCCTTTGAGCACACCGTTGTAGCAATCGCTTCGCGTGACAATTCCGTCATTGGAATTTAAATATTCAGTGTGCCGCATTTCCGTGCCAATACGACGGGTAGCATTGTGGAACACACATGATAACAGGCATTTATAAGTGCGAGATGATCTAGCTAGAGATTGTATCGCTGTGTGCCATATTTTCCTTGGCAATCGTTCATGCGTAGTCGGTGTATGTAGGCTCTACTGATGTGTCACATTCCGTTTTTGTGCGGCCACGACCAGCTGTTTAAATTTATAAAACAAACTATTTAATATTAACTAGCAAATAAATTACTTGGGAAGTATCTCTGTTAGCAAAGTGCGCATTATCAATCGTTTATCCTGTACTTTGTACAACTGTGTTTATTTTCACAGAGTATAATTTGCATGTTTGCTTTTTAAACGGCAAATTTTAATTGTAAGCCTGATTGGGGTTCAATTATAATATTGTATGTACCTGTAGCATATGTACATACGTGCACACGTGATATAATAATATGTATCTCAAACATGTGATATATGTATTATATAAACTATTATATATAGAGCTTACTTATGATCGAAATTTGTTGGAATTGTCATGCTATTTGACTTTATAATAAAAGAGTCATTATTCTGCACATCGTATGAATTGCAAATTATTTTATTTCTGATATATCTGTTGCTCTCACGTTAACCGCAGCTTTCACCGCACGCGCATAGCGACATGACATCAGACGACCACTAAACTATCACACTTTTGTACACGGCAGAATTTCATTTAGGGATACCATTACGTCATCAATTTCCGTTTACGACAAATGCAGAGGGAAAGTGAATCGCGATCAGGGCCAGTTTGAAAACAGAATTCTGGCGCAGATACAGTGTAATCTGTATATAACGGTCAATCAGAGAAACGGCAATAGTGACCTTTATACGCAGGTGACGTCATGTGACCGTTCTACCGAGGTGGGACTGCTAGGGACTGTAGTTTGCTTATAATTGTGACCACCGAAATCCTTAACTATGGGATTTATTCAAATCTTGTAATCCCACTGGAATTCATCGCAGGATTTTTTTTATCTGTGTGCATTTACTGTTATAATTAAGCTGGGGTTACACTACCGACTTTGTGTTGGCGAATTAGACCAACTTTCCAAGTATACAACCGACTTGCAGGGCAAAAGCAAAACTTGCGCGACCTACTGATCGATAGCAACTACTTGGGAGATTAGAACATGTTCTATTTTCGCCAACTCGGAGTTGCCGAATTGCGAAATTGGTCCATCTCGCTAATTCGCCAACATAAAGTCGGTAGTGTAAACCCAGCGTTATGCTGTGTGTGCGTGCACTAAAGATCGTGTCTGCTAGAACTTTGGCTTTATACACGCTGCGGCTACTCGTTGTTTATAGAAGTAGATGTTACCAGGAGTGTCATAATAAATATAGATCTATATTATGACGCTCCTGATGGTACTATTCCTCACATTCATCTCGCTGCTCTCAAACACATATACGATCATATAAAACAAATGTATTTCTACTTACTGCTGTTTCTATGGTGTGGACCACGCGACTATCCTTTATTCTCTTCGTTTGTTTTTTATATACAGCTACACGCACGTGCCTGCTGCGTGAAAGTATATTTTCATGCAGAAATGTCAGAATAGTATTGACGCTGACGTTATCACAAACATGAAATGCATTGCCATTGCCATTGCCATGTATTATATATATGCATGTTGACTCTCGTTTTTCCCTGGCTTATGCATATATACACTTGCTGATACAATAAAATTTGTCGATTCGTTTGAGTGATTGCTGAAATGGGAGAAAAGTTGTTCTCACGTGTAAGTTGTTATGGGTGATATTTGGTGGTGATTGAACTCAAAAGTCTGATGGCTTAGTGCGTCACTAATATTGAAAAATTATTATCATCATCATCATCGTTGACGGCGGTGTGGCGGCGGCATCATAATCGTCATTGTCGTCGTTATCGTCATTGTCCTCGTCATCGTCATCATCGTCGTCATCATCATCTTCACTATCGTTATCATCGTTGTTGCCATCACTACTTAATTATTGATTGTTGATTTAATTATTATTAATAAATAAATGACACTGTTATGTCAAGCATTTACACAAGCTGCTTGTGGTATCTTGAAACTATATGCTTCTTATTACACTGACATTAATTCACTGTCATTCATCTCTATTAAATCTCTATTATCGTGCTAGTGAGGTCTTACGTATACACATATGTATATATATATATATATTTTTCATATCTTTCGCTGCTACATAATTCCAACAGTGAATGGCCGGCCAAATATATGTAGCGTATGTGTAGGAATGTGTCCTGAGATATATAGATGCGTCATTTTTTATTGATTGCTATATAGGTGCAGGTGTACGTATCAGTTTCTTTCGAGATAATTGTTCTTTTAGCGGCGAGATATCTGTCTGTTTCCCTGGGGGCATTTCTTAGCGGCGAGATATCTGTC
>NW_014577466.1:122729-169743 GCF_000485595.1 Priapulus caudatus
TCTGTTTCCCTGGGGGCATTCCTTAGCGGCGAGATATCTGTCTTTTTCCCTGGGGGCATTCCTTAGCGGCGAGATATCTGTCTGTTTCCCTGGGGGCATTCTGCAGCCGCTCGGACGTGTCGAATGCGAATTAAAAGTAACGTCGAATTTCACCAACCAACTCGTCAATCAATAGATTAATGCTCATGTCACCGTACTTAATTTGATCCAAAGCGAGCTGTTCTGTAGACTGTAGAGCAGATGCAGTGAGAAGGCCCATGCGCGTCCGTCCGTCTGCGTCACCCAGCCAGCATGATAGTAATGTTTCACTTTTCGTATTTGCAGATGGAAGCGATAGCGGCGTGGACGAAGAAGGCCCGAAGGTGCCGGTGGGTGTTGGTTACCGTTGGTCCCACCGTGAGAAGCACGAGTAGTTGCTGACTGTCGTCAAAAGTCTAAAATGTCGTGACCTTCGTAGAAACATCTCACTTCAAAGGTTGCGACATTTTAGAATCACGATTGTCAGATCTATTTATGACGCTACTGACGATGGGCCCCTGTTTTCGGCTGTTAGATCATACGCACACCTTTCGATGATGACATTCGCGCGTTGCCGTTTGCCTGACGATTAAGATTGGCCGGCATACTCAGAAATTATCATTTTTAGAAATAATTCAACCACGGTTAAATTATGGCCCTTTTACCCAATCAGAGGCCTTTTTCCACATAATTTAACCGCGATAAAAATAAATTATCCGCGTTTAAATTATGTGTAACAAGGCCTTTGATCGGGTAAAATGGCGCGGTAAAAATTTGTACCGCTGTAAAAATAATTCTTTCTAAGTACGATGGCAAACCATAGACGAGCGTTTGAGGGCGTAGTGTACTGCCGTGTTGGCGTTCCAGAAAAGTGGCGCTCGCGTGTCACGCGATGTGTCGTCATCGTAACCAGTAGTCTGTTGCGGCAGCGTTCGCTACGTCGGGCTAACGTGATTCAGCAGTCTCCGTGCGATCCCTTCCCACAGCAACGATATGCCGGGAGCGCGTGAAAAACGCAGACCGGCCGGCATGCGTAATGTCCTAGATTTTAATGCAGATTAATTTGCGGGAGTGCTGCGCTCTTAGATTTTTTTGATTGCCCTGCCCTGTTAGGGGAATGAAAAGCATGAATTATTGACTCTCCGACTGATTTTTCACGTGCCGTGATCATATTCCTGGTGCTGCGGTACACGCACCTACGGCCGGGACTCCCGTTAAAAATTGTTTCGCAAATATTTGTTCAGTAGTCATGTGAATGTTTAAAAATGCTGTTGGTGGTGGGGTACCGGCCGGGCTGCTACGACCGCCCAGTAATGCGCGGGGTAGAACTCGGCGCGGGGAATCCGTAAGCTGCGAGTCGGGCGTCCCCGCTCGATCGTCAGACACTCTGTAAAAATGTCAACCGCTGAGGAAATGCGGAGGAGGAAACGCGGCGGGAAGCGCGTCTCTGCCCCGAGGAACGTGATTAAACGTAATGATGCGACGGGTCGTTTCTTGTAACCGCGGGCGTTCTCATCGCTCCGCTCGAAACACTGCGGGGGGGGATGTCGCTGTCTGGCTCACGTCTGACTTTTGTTATTGTGCTCGCTGCAGAAGCCAGAGGTCACGCCCGAGACAGAGGTCATCGCCGAGGAGACGAGCAGCAGCGTCGTGGAGACCGCGACCACAGATGGCAGCACCGTGCAGACGGCGAAGACCGAGGCGACCACGGTCACCAGCAAGACGAGGACGACGACGACGACGAAGACGACGACGTCAAAAGTGCCGACCGCCAAGGTACTTATCCGTAAACTGCCCGCCGGTGCACATCAACCACACCCACGGTGAGACACGACGACAGAGGTCGATGCAAGGTCACTCAAGCTAGACCAGTTTTTTCTTTTTCATGTGCGCTCGCCGAATTGTCGACTTTACGGCACTCCGTTGCCAGGCATTGTTTTTTAGAACGTCGTATCTAGGCCGTGATTGGCCAGAGCTGTCGGTCGATCACGTGGATCGGTTGGTTAACCGTCTCTGTTGCTGCTGTGACTGATTGATGTTGGTGACTGACAACAATGGGCTGCAACAAACCGCAACATGCCGTCGGTGCAACAAACCGCAACATGCCGTCGGTGCAACAAACCGCAACATGCCGTCGGTGCAACAAACCGAGCTCTCAGGGTAACGTTGCCCGGTTGACGAGCGATTGGTATGATGTCAGCATCTACGAATGTTTTGATCGGCAGGCAGCTCTAGCTGTAGCTATGTTTTTTTTTATAATGTTTTTTTATTTCTAGATCCACCAAAGCAATAATATCAAACAATAGGCATACATTGGTACATATGAACATTGATTAGTATTTGACGAGAGCTATACAGAGTAATTTTTTACCATAATTTTTTTGGCGGGGGATATCTACTGCGACATGCAACCACAACACACTGGCTGTAGCTATGTTGCCATACGACGTTCTAAAAGACAATGCTAGGTTACAAAGTGCCGCAAAGTTGACATTTTGTTACGCAAAATGTGTCAAAACTGGTCTAGTTTTCCTGGCCTAGCAAGAATGTCTTAGAGGGGGCGTGGTTATCTTACACAGACAGATACGTCAATTAAGCAGTCTACGTAATTGTAAAGGGTGGGTTCATTTTAAGTGCCCGCCATAGCACGGGGGGGGGGGATAGGGGGTGGAGGGGTTACAGGGGTGAAGGCATCGAATCGGTTTGGCGATGCAAAGTACAGCCGGCGCAGCCACGGTGCGCCTCCGTTAATGCTTTTGAAATATTCACATTTCAATTTGGGAGAAATGCGGCCGACAACAAGAGCGGTTAATAATTGATAGTGTCGCGAGCGAACCTCCCCCCCCCCTGCCCCGCCTGCGTACGCGTGCACCCCGCGTGAATCAATGCTAGCTCGTCGCTATGTATGTATGTATGCATCATTACCGTGTAGTGTGCAAGCTGCTAGATGACACATTCTCATTCCCCATACCATAGCAGAGCGTGCGTGCGTGCGTTCGTGCGTGCGTGCGTGCGTTCGTGCGTGCGTGCGTGCGTGCGTGCGTGCGTGCGTGCGTGCGCGCATACACGCTCGCCTGCGTGCATTCGTATAGGCTCATCTAAGTGTGTGCGCACGCAACTATGTGTGTGTGTATGCATGCTTATGCGCTCACATGCGTGCGTGCGTGCGTGCGTGCGTGCGTGTACGGCTTGTGTGTGTGTGTGTGCGTGCGTGCGTGTACGGCTTGTGCGTGCGTGCGTGCGTGCGTGCGTGCGTGCGTGCGTGTACGGCTTGTGTGTGTGTGTGTGCGTATGCTCCCCTGCGTATATGCCCTGTGTGCGTGCATCACATCTAGATTTGTGGCTGTCGATCGCATACCAGCCTGTGATCGATAAAGACCACCGCTTCCAGATAGTGAAAAATTCAGTAAGCTAGGTTTCTCGAGTCGGGAGCTCTGTGATCTTGCCGGTGTAGTCTCGCGGTACTATCATCGTCATTGCCTCGCAGCGTGGGAGAAAAAAACTGATCAGCCTAATTAATCGGAAAAGCGGTTGCAATGTATACAGATCATCATCTTTCTAATGAGAAATTAGACAAAAACTTTTGCTGTACATTAGTATAGGAGCGTAAATAGCGTGCGACCGTATACAATGGTAGTGCACGTGGGGGATTCTTCATTATTCCTCCATCATTCAAGTTAATTAGTAATTTACGGTTGGCTTATGCCAGCCCAAAATAGCGGCGGCGGCGGGTGGTTGGTTGGGGGGGGGGTGTTCCTTGTGACTGCGGCTTACACTGAGCGCGGCTTTCTCGCTTTAAGCTTTAATTAAGCAATAACGCTGATGTGACACGGTTTGCACTATAAACAGATGAGTGCACCTAAGTTACATAACCATGCGTAGCACGTGCGGTGGGGGAACACAAGCGGAATTGGACGAAGCCTATGCATCTAATTGACCTATCCTTAGGAGCAAGAAAACGACGCCCACCCTGAGATATTTGTTGCTAAGTTTGTCAAATATTATATTTTTTTGCTAAGTTTGACTTATTGGTGCTTTTCACGCACTCACGTCGAATTGTAGACTCTGTAGCACGTGGCAAGCCTTGTCTTTTCGACCGTCCTATCACAACAATGATTTGCTAAAGCTGCCCGTTAATCAAACCACGTGGGGAGGTTAATTCGATGAAGCCAGGAGTGAATAATAGTAGATCTGTTATTATCTGTTAGATCTATTATTATTCACTCCCAATGAAGCTTATGCATCATTAGCTTTAACATGAGGAAGTACAGTGCAGAACGCAGTACGTACCATGATGTCGTGATGACATAAGGAAAGACCGTAGAAGAAACATACTAATGGTAGTTGAAAGCTAATAGCCCAACCAGTGTCGTAGTTAGGGGGGGGGCAAAGTGGGCCATGCCCCCCCCTGTTAATCCGAAAGTTTAAAAAAAAATTATAATTGTTCTGCTAAAAAGAGAATTGTTGTAGTCAGAATGAAGGCTGTACATGTACTCAAAGGTGCCTCAAATACCATCTCCTGCGATCTAGATTTTCAAAATTTTCTGGGGGGGAGGACCCAGGTGTTTCACCCTCATAATACTGGATCCGCCACTGAACAGTTACATATCTAGGGAGCAGAGAACAACGAACACAAATGTTGCCTTTTTACATGGCGCCCAAAACAAAGATTGCAGAGCTGAGAGGCGGCGGAGCATAGGGTGTGGAGAGGGAAGCGGAGGAACCATTAAAATATGAAGTCATCCACTATTTTGCGCAGTTCGCTGTTTTTGGCCCCCCCTGTTAAAAAATCCTGGCTACGCCACTGAGCCCAACCTGCACTGATATGCCTGTGGCGACATTGGAATGTATTGTGGAGAGCGTATCGGTATAATCGGAAGTGAGATCTTTGCATTTTTCGCGAGGGCTTCCAACGACAGTGGGGCACCTCGCACGGTTGGCAGTAAATAGTCGTATCTGTGTCACGACAGAAATCTTACATCTGTATGTTTTCATAGCGAGGCATACCTTGGTGTAATCGCTCATTATACTAATTACTTTAATCACTCTTTATTTTCATAATTGATCCGATACCAGTCCGCGTACCAGCGGTACCGTCAGTCCAGGCTAATTAATCGATAACATGATAATAATTAATTACAACACTCGTGTTAAATATTGCGTGCAAAAGTAAATAGCAAATTCAGTGGAAGCGCATGCATGCACTTTCGTTTACGCCGCAAAATTGATGGCAGGTAAAGTCGTACAGGTTAGACTTGATTAATATGCCGCATGGATAGTAATAGAGATTGCCATGCGTGCGTGCGCGTAAGCATAGAGAGATTAATTAGGGCTTACATGCATAGCATGCATGCGTGTCGAGGCTTTTCTGACGAGAGACGAGAGTATGTCTAACTGGCATACCCAGGCATGGTACAGTCAACCCTGTATGTAAGAGCCATATATACACACATAGAGACGTATAGATACGTGTATACACGTAAAGAGAGCGTATAAGAGCTGTATATTTGGCAATATGCCAAAAGTATCCGTTATAGACAGGTATTCATGTGATTGAAGCGACTTAAGAGAAATTCCAATAGTTTCCTCTACGGACGTGTCAACTAACGCGGGTTTAACTTTACATACAAAATGGTTCTATGGTGCAACATGATTTTTGAAAAGATTTTAATTGAATTGCTGGAGTTTTAACCGTTAAATACTAATTAAATTCCATCTTTTCCCAGAAAACGAGGCCAGAGCCGAAAAAGCCTCAGGGATGGAACGCGAGCTCAAGTACTTCATCTGGACCCAGGAAAAGTAACGTGCACATTAAATTACACCCGAACTTAATAGTATTCTCTTGAAGTGCGATGAAATAAAATGTGTTAAAGAGATGTTAGATACTGTTAGAGGATTTAACCGGCTACCATCCCATTCGCCACTATAGCAAGCCCAAGTGTTGCTACTTTCATATGCAGCTACGTTCCTGTAAACTGCATGCTTACAATACAATGATCACTCAAATCTCGTGAACCAGCCACTAATGGATTTTACATTTGCGACATTGTACATTGTAGGTGGCGCTACCGCAGCACCGAAAAAATCTCCCGTAACACCGAGCAGGACTGTGGTAAAGTCCAAAATCGATACAGGTGTGGTCAGCTGAATGAATTGTGGCTGCGAAGATATCGCGTTTTGAATTAAATGTTCGAAGCGTTGGAAGCACTAATGTGCATTAATTAATGCTGTTCTCTCTTTAATTCGGCACCCGTGTCAAGCGAATGCCGAGCATGTACCGGCAGCGCACGAAACGTGGCACAGTCTCACGTTGATTATACTCACGATCACTGTTTTTATCGGGACGCCTTAAAATATTTAGAATTTCGTGCGAGAAGCGAGTCAGCAGAGAATCGATGCCAGTTAGGATTCGGTGGGTGTACGTCAGATGTTTGCTTCGCTTACACGCGTGGCATGAAGGCACCTGCCGATTATAATCGAGATTATTGCAGTTGGCATTTAGCCAGGTTGAAGTCACTCGGCACGAGAATGTTTTCGAGCGGAAATCACAGTTTTGGTTTAACTCTCAGTGGTGCAAACAGGTGCCACCCGTGAAACGTGGCAATTGCTAGCTACGATTCCTGGCTCCAGGGGGATGTTAAATTTTTAAGTCTAACAGTTTTCCTCTTACTTAGGCGATGGAAGTGTAAAACCCAAGGACACTCCCAAGCGTACGACGCCCACTAGCGGCCCGAAAAAGGCATGTATATGAGCGAGGCAATGAAATCATCGAGGCTACTTAGCAAACGAATTCTTTTTTATATTAGTCGAAATTCTCGTTTCTAATTTATGATTTAGATCGTTAGTTTATTGTCTGTTTTTAGGTACCTAGTAGGTAGTACTGGGTGTGTTACACTGTAGTACTGGGTGTGTTACACTGTAGTACTGGGTGTGTTGTTGGGGTATATTACATATCCGTTGGTTCGTCGTTTGTGTATATCACATATCATGTACGTCTGTCGTTTGTGTATATCACATATCATGTAGGTCTGTTGTTTGTGTATATCACATATATCAGGTATGTCTGTTGTTTGTGTATACATATCACCAAGAGTAGATAATAACACATGTGTTATTATCTACTCTTGACATCACATAGGTCGGTATACCCTTAGGGTACATCGCATATCAGGTGGTTCCGTCATTGGGGTATATTACATGAATAGAAGGTTTATTAGCATAGGTTTTATACTCATCGCAGCTGGTTAGTGTACATCGTTAGGCTTTGCTGCCAACTCTAACCATAACCCTAACCACTAAGCAGGTGTTCAGTCAAAAGCTGGAGTGGAAGGCCAAGTCAAAGATCGGGTCACTTGATAACTCCAGCCATAAGCCTCTCGGCGGAAACAAGAAGATTGATGAGAAGAAGGTTGACTTCAAGGGGCAAGCGAAATCAAAGGTTGGCTCCATGGATAACGTGACACACGTTCCAAAAGGAGGAGCAATAAAGGTGAGAAACACAGCTACTGGTAGTTCTCTCACTCGTCAACGCAAAGTGATGACTCTATGAATATCTGCTGATTGTCTACGTCATCTGCAGTTCATGAGCAACTGTCATTTGTTTTGTCGTGCATAACGACGATCAACTGTTTCACTCTCGTTACGACCACACACACAGTCATCATGCATTTACATGTCAGTCGTTCATGCAGGAGCCTTTGCATTTGCGTTATTACCTTGCCATACACTTCGCTAGGCTTTGCTTGCAGATCAACAAGTCTCTGGGCTCGCAAGTTACTAATGTCGATTACACTCATGCTAACTAATGCTTTTTTTGCTTCTTTCTGCTCGTTATCAAGGTTGTAACCCAGAAATTAGACTGGAAGGTTGAGAGTAAGATTGGCTCGTTAGAGAATAAGCACCATCAGCCCGGCGGTGGAGACAAGAAGGTATTATAACCGTGTAGTGAGTAGCAATCGATCCGTAGTGTAGCCTGCAAGAAATACTCGTTAGTGGGGAAACTTCATTGTGTTCCCTAGCACAGTCTCGTTCGCTTCGTCGCGGAAGACGTCGGTGCATCCGAAAAGCAGGCGTGGGGAGCTTCGCTTCTACGTGTCACAGCAGTCGTTTCTCACCGACCTCTAGCTGTGTGTCCAACGCGCTCCGGCATGCGATCGATTGCCTTCTCCGTAGAGTCTCGTCCGTCGTTTGCGGCGGCGTGAAAGCGAGCTCTCGCCATTGCTGCGTGTCGGTTCGCCCACGTCGGGGGCGGCCGCTTCACGTTGCCATGGCGATTCTCGCCCAAACGCTTTTGCTACGCTCATTCCTCCTAATTTTTAGCTCATCTGACGTAGACAGGTGCAGCTTGTAGACTCGCATGATTGTTCGTCCGTCCGTCCCTCAACAGTTGGGCACAAATCTTAACCGCTCGACCTAGGCTCGTGATAGTTGGTGTATAGCATCATGGTAGGAAAAGCCATCACTGTGCTGAAATTTGAGGTCACAGGTCAAAGGTCAATGGGGCACAGGGCAGATTTTAGACATTTTCTGAGGACATGGTCTGACGGAGCAATTGAAAAACTTTTTTGTTTCAGCGGTGACCTACCATTTTTATGGCTTTATTGAAAGGACCATGAAATGTACTTTCTACTGACATGCGAAGATTAAGTGTCGGATAACTTTTTGACCCTCAAGAGGAGGGTTAAACATGGATTTGTTTACTGTTAGAAAGAATTCGACTGCCGGGTTTGCTAGTAGAATCTATACATGCATGGATGTATGAGGCTACAATGTCACAGTGATGAGTGCTTACCTATTCTGTCTTGCAAATAGTTGTTGCTACTACGTACGATGGGAGCTTCCATCTTTAATCTTAAGACACTTAAACGTACGCGCCATCTCGTGACAACTTTTATAACGATCCCAACGAACATTCCTTCGAGAAGGTTCCTGATACCATCCCTGTGCCTTCCACTGTTTCGGCGCGTATGTGAACACATTTGGGACTAACAGGGTTTACTAGAATCCCACCACTCCACCACAGAGTCACCGCAGTAGACGTGAGATGAGCGTTGTCGCTCTGCGGCACTTGTTTGGGTTCTTCATCTGCATTCACCTTGCGCGGGTGTGTGATCTGTCCAGGCCTTAAACCAGAAATTAGAGTGGAATGTTAAGCCAAGGGTGGAATCGTTAGGGAATACCCAGCACCAGCCTGGAGGCGGAGACAAGAAAATAGAGAGTGCCGGCCTGCCGCCCATAGAACGAGTGCAGAGTAAAATGGGGTCGCTGGACAACGCGAATTACTCGCCAGGGGGTGGTAACGTAAAGGTAACGACGATTAGACGTAGACGTGTTTATGTCGAGCCTAGCCTAACACTTCACTTGGGAGAGTTTTTCCATATTCTTTCCCGTTTTTCCCATATTTATAGATGTGATGGAATGTTTTCTAGAGGTTGATTTTCTGTGCGGGTCACGATTTTAATCTCGTTTTAAATTAAATTTTTGCAAAGGAAAAAATATTGAGACTCGAAGCTGCCAATCTATGATGTTGAGGAGATGATTTTCCTTAAAATTATCTTTGTGATAAGCCGTGGTACCGTAGTGTTAGTGTTCCTGGTTGTTTTCTCTTGGTGACGGAACTTTTCATACATTTTTCCTAAAGATTTTTGTGTCATGCTATTTTAGTACGTTTTTATCTTGCTTAGAATTTGACTGTTAGTGTCTGTTATTTATTTCTTTAGAACTTTTCTAAAACTACATATCTTCTTCTTGTGTCCGGCGAAGGTCTAGGTGTTGGATATTGTTCCTGCTACGTACGTCACTTTCCCTCGGATGTTATTATGAGCTGCTTGTTGAGTAACGTTGGTGTTGTGGAGCACTGATTCACGGAATGCTCTGTCTTATAAACGTCAAGCACCATCTCTGTCTATAATTATTAATAGATAGTGCATCCTTCCATGGCGACATCGTGTTGAAGTCACGGCCATGTGCAACCCAGTCTGTGTGTGTTCGTCGAGTGTTTCCCCTGGCCAAAAAGGTCTGTGAGGTGGTAAATTGTTAGTTTTTTTTGTTTGCACATTTCGAGGCGGCACATATTGTGAAAAAATTTGCAATTTGGTGCATTCTAAGCACTGTTCTATGGAAGAACAGTGATTTTCGTCAGCGAGGCGGTGTTTTGGACAAATTTCTGTGTGGTGGCTGAGAATTTGAGCCAGGCGGGCCGCCTCGCTCGTGTCAATGCAGGGGAAACACTGCCGTCACATGATGCGTTGCGCGGTCATTCTCCCGTAATCTGTCATCCATCGCGTAGTCATTGTCATCGCAATCACACGTTATCTAACGTTCTCCAACGTTCTCTCATTTGTTTCTGATCGGCCACGCCATTATCCTCTCGCGTCCCTGATCAGTTAATCCGTTACATCTCTCGTTCGTGATCTATCCTCGAGCCATTCTCTACATCCAGCATAATCTTCCATTCCATTCATCTTTCTGTCACTCTGCACGTTATAGTTCCGATGCCCTCCCCACACTCATGGACTGCCTACAAATGCTAGTTCATCCCCACTGTCACTTCTCACTCTCTCTCCCAACTTGGGGGGTAAAAAAAAATTTCCTCATCTTTACAGTCTTTTTCTTACATCGTCCTACGTTCTATTGCATGCAGTCTTTGCATACAATATAATTATAATATAACAATTTCGCTGTTTACACCTGCTCAGCTGCGCTGCGCGAGGATTTGCTTGCAGTACATTGAATATCAGGCTGTGCCTGTACGTAAAGGGTGACTATACTGCGTAAGCGTAAATGCTGTGCAATTACTGTGTTACCTTCGCTAATATTTAATGATATTTGCTGGTGAGCGCAAGACTGCCGTTCGAACGTGTTTTTTGCAGGTTTGTGCTGAGCTTTTTAATAACATTTTTTTCCCGTGTTAGTAGTGGTGGAGGGTATAACTGCCTGCTGTGTTAGAATTGTTTAGTCTATGGTAACATTTTATGCAATAATTGTTAAATATCAGTTGCAGTTTGTAACCATATGGTTAGTGATTCCAAACTGCTAACTATATTTTCAACAATTTTTGGACCATATACATGTTCTTCATGTATAGTATAAATTAAATTACTAAATTATATTAATATATATTTTTTTACATTTGTGTCTAACTGCAAGAACTGTTTTTAATATTCATGCCGTGAAGGTGTGTTTCTGCAGTGTTATCTTTTTCAGGAAGCTTTAATTAAATGGTGAAGAGAATCGCAAAGATGCTTACACAGAATTTCGCTCTCATTTTCGTGCACCTATACAATTTTGATGTTCTTAGTTATCTACAACCTTATCACAAATCAGTGGCAACATTGTATCATGCAAATGTCTTTGTCTTGTTTTAATACTCTAAGCCTGCTTTATCTAGAAGGAGGTGTATTTCTTTTTAATTGACTTCACTGGCTACCCGCCTGCCTGTCTCCGGCCGCTTGCACCTGTCCGTCTCACATCTATCTAACCTGCTGCCACCATGTTCCCGTGTTTATCTGTGTGTCTCCTGTGCACCAGCATATGCCCCCTCCCTCGCCTCCCCTCCTCACCCCTTCCCTCCCCTCCCCTCTCTCCCCTTCCGTCCCTCCCCTCCTCACCCCACACCAGGCTGCAGTGTGCTCTCTTCCTGTTGAAGGTTGTTGAGGAGCAGAAGCTGGAGTGGAAGGCGCAGAGCAAGATCGGTTCGCTGGAGAACGCCGACCACCAGCCGGGCGGCGGCAACGTGCAGATCCTCGACCAGAGCCTCGACTTCAAGGACAAGGCGCAGTCCAAGATCGGCTCGCTGGACACGGTGCGTGCGCAGGGCGTGCTGCGGCAGTGTTGCTGCGGCAGTGTTGGTGCGGCAGTGTTGCTGCGGCAGTGTTGGTGCGGCAGTGTTGGTGCGGCAGTGTTGGTGCGGCAGTGTTGGTTGCAGGCCCAAGTGTTGTGCGGCAGTTGGTTGGTGCGCAGTGTTTGGTGCGGCAGTTGTTGGTGCGGCAGTGTGTGGTGCGGCAGCGTTGGTGCGGCCACGTTGTGCGGGCAGCGTTGGTTGCGAGCATTGGTGCCGGCAGCGTTGGTGCGGCAGCGTTGTGCGGCAGCGTTGGTGCGGCAGCGTTGGTGCGGCAGCGTTCCGGTCGCGCGCTCGGCAGCGTTGGTGCGGCAGCGTTGGTGCGCAGCGTTGGTGCGCGCGCGTTGGTGCGGCAGCGGTTGCCGCCGGCAGCCGTTGCCGGGCAGCGTTGGTGCGGCAGCGTTGGTGCGGCAGTGTTGCTGCGGCAGTGTTGTGTGCGGCAGTGTTCTGCGGCAGTGTGGCTGCGCAGTGTTGGTGCGGCAGTGTTGGGTGCGCAGTGGTCTGCTGGGCAGTGTGGCTGCGGCAGTGTTGGTGCGGCAGTGTTGGTGGGCAGTGTTGTTGCGGGACGTCGGCAGGCAAAGATAGATCGTTCGAAAACAGAGATCTGTGTCAATGCTGCAAGGGCAGAGGCGTTCTACTTTTATTCTTGCTAACGCGAGTCCAATAGTGGTGAACCTCGACATGTATAGATGTATAGATCTAGTTTTTTATTTCCGCGGTGGTGAATTGGATGATGTGCGTACGTTATGCAACATGAATTTACGTGTTTCTTATTTCAACGAAACCTGTACCTGCTTGCGGCAGTGTTTGTCGCAGTTTGGTGCGCAGTGTTGGTGCGGCAGTTTTTGAGTGCGGCAGCGTTGCTGCGGCAGCGTTGGTGCGGCAGCGTTGCTGCGGCAGCGTTGGTGCGGCAGCGTTGGTGCGGCAGCGTTGCTGCGGCAGTGTTTCCGCGGTGGTGAATTGGATGATGTGCGTACGTTATGCAACATGAATTTACGTGTTTCCTTATTTCAACGAAAACCTGTACCTGTTGCAGTCGCCAAGGAAACCGAGCGAGAGTGGATCGGCCAATGAGGATAGACCAGACGTTCTACCGGCAGATCAGACTGGAGGTGGTGACCAATGAGGACACTGCACCCGCATACAGCATCGACGCCATCTGGTGTGAAAAAGCCCTCTGATTGGAAGTGTCAGGAACGCTAACATGGAAGTGGGTGTTTTACCGTGTGCAGGCTCGACTGTTCTTCCCACCAGAGGGAGCCATGTACCAGTGCAGGAAGACTCGCTTTTGTCGGATTTTTAACGTGCTTGACAAAAACGATCTTGCATCACGGCACGCCTCACTGCTTGGCCTGAGTTTGCAAGCTATGCAAGAAGCTACACTATTACTGCTAGGTGTTTGTGCTTGATTACATTTAAGACTGACCCAGCATCCAATTATTACCCCATATTTCATAATTGTGTGGTTAAGGTGGTATCTAAATTGGGGGTGCTGCTATGGGCGCTGCCATCTAGCTGGAACTGCCAATTACACCTTGCCTTCACGAAACCCCGTGGTTAAAAGTAAAGCCAATTGGAGTCTTCCATTCTCTTTGTCGAAAGAGTTTGGCGACAAAAAACCAACAGATACGAAATAGATGGTGTAATTGCTCTATATACCACCTTGTTGGTACAATGTCTCTGCTTACCCTATATATTTTTTTCTGTGAAGGCTTGGTGTAAAGTGTGGACTGTTTAGCAGTGCTTTTCATGTCGTTGTACAACATTAGTTTAGCAGTATGTAAGAATCTATGTTGGTAGCTGTATGTCTTTTAGGACCCCCACCTTGACTGTTAACACCTTCCAAAACGTATATGTGATTATCTCTTTTTTTGGATGAGAAAATCCTAAGAAGATACATGAGCCATACTAGACATTCCGATCATATTTATCCCAGATGATAGCTTTTATCTGTGCCATATATTCGACGAGTAAAGATTGGTCGTGTTTTTTTAGTGTTTTACACACTTGGAAACCGACATTGAGGTGCATTTTAAACAATTTTTGTTAAATTATGTGATTTACCTACCAGCAGGTAGCACCATAAAATATTTTTTTCACTATATCTTGCATGCATTGCTAAAAGTGGCATTATGTCACAGATTTTCACTCTATTTTAAAATTTCCTAGTAGTGTTCACTTGTTAGATAAGTGCATATACAAGTGAATGTGCTTCACGAGTGACCAATAGTGCAAAACAGGAAATTTTGGTTGTGTTTATGCTTTTACACTGATAAGTATATTCGCTGCCTGGGCAGTGACATTTATTTCGTATGCACTGGAATTTCATCATAAGCTATATTTGGTAGTGTAAATATATAGTGGCAACTTTTTTGCATTCAGTGGTATAAATGTCGTAAAATTGTAAAATACGTAGTGTTCTGATGCAAGACACACTTGAAAATGAAACTGCTGGTAAGAATTTCAATATAAAAATAACCATGACTGTGATTTTTCCCTCGATAATTCAGGGTCAGTTAAATATATTTATCTTGACAATATTGTATTTCCAGCAGAGAAATCAAATTACATGTTATATGCAGCACAGTGCACCTCATTCCGTGTAGAAATGCACATGCACCAGTGGTTTCATGTTAGCTACATGGTCTCCAACCGACAGCTAGGCATCTTTGTCTAAACGTTGTGGTGTATTGGTAGTTAAAACTGATTATGAAAGTGTTCGTGTAATGGTAATGTGAAGGTGTCATTATATTATTGTTGTATAATGGTACTTTACGGCATAATCGTAGCACTTACGGTGTGAACTAGTAATAATTCTTCCTAATCGAACCGAAAACGTTTGGATAATAGTACCATAACTGATAGCTACTATTTTCATCCACCAGGTTTATACACAGTTTAGTCTTTTGACAAATTTTACACCATTGTATTGATTACTGTTATTCCATTTAGAACATTCCTATATACATATAATATATACATACATCACAAAGGTGTTTTCAATGTACTATTATGCAAGGTATCGATATTCAAGGTTTAAGATGTTAGTGTGATTGATGTAGGTATTGTTTTTTGTTCTGCTAATTTTAATTTGTTATTTTTCAGGTAATAGCTTATTTGAGCATTTTTCACCTTAGTGTAACTCTTTAGTGAGAAATGTTGGGTGTGGTATTTTACTGGCATACGCTATCAAGAACATAGTTGATTTTATGCGAAATGGCCTTGTATGCATTTATTTTGTGTGTTTGTTTGTTTGTTTAAGTTGTTTATCTGTAGGCAAAAACTGGTATGAAATTCCTTCATGGTGATAACTGTGAGTGTTTTTTCTAAGATACATACCCGAAGCATTTTACTACTCGTTTTTTTCTCATTTTAGTTTAACTAGCGTGTGTACTATATTGTTTAGCATCACCCCGTACGTGTGTCGTTTTTTTCGCGTAGGTGGTTCTAATTCACGTTTACTCTCTGGCGTGTTTGTGCATGGGTAGGTTACATGTTCGATTCTGAGTGCAAGGGTCAGTGACGGCCATAGAAATAATGTAGTAGTGTCTCTATATATTTCTACGGTGACGGGCTGTGCTCACTGATCTGTATATAACGATCAGTTATATTTAGATCAGTGGCTGTGCGCGCCACCTAGTGGCCAGAGGGCCGTCGCCAGAGACATCATAAGTAAATATGTCTAGAGTCTAAAATGTCATGCAAAGGTGTTAGCAACATTTTAGGCGTGTGATACGGAATTTTTTATGATGTTTCTAACAACGGACTTCAGATTACTATCGTCTTGACTCGCGAACGATGGCGCATGTCACGGTAAAGAAAATCAATTGCAGTATCAAGCATTTTCCTGCTGGGCCGTGTGGCAGGTGTGTGGGGCGTGCGCATTTGTCTATGTTCTCATGTTTCGTGTTTCTTCTTCTTCAGTGACAGTATAAAGTGACACTTCCTAAAACTGTTGAAGAAAAAAACATTAGGTATCAGAAGCAGGACAACTATTGTAATGCTACATGTCTTGTATTCTGTGCGAGGTTGTGTAACGTGGGGATGACACGTGTAATAAAACATGCTTCACAATTGCGATTGCGTAGAGGACTGGGAGTACACTGTTGTAGTGCATCAGGGCAGTGCTGCCTTCACTAGCGCTGGCGCATCAATTCTCGCCATTCCTGTAGCAAAGCCATAATTCCGTCATCCGCACGTATCCCTCCGATGTCTCACTACCCACCGCTGAACTTATCTACCTTTAGTCCTTTACCTTTATCGCTCGCTACACCAATCCGCAAAGGACGCTCCATGTTACGTCTAATTCGAGGCTCGCGCATTTCGAAATCAAACCTATATTTACCAGCTGTTAATTATGAACGTCTAGATATCATATAGTCTACTTTTGTGCTAATTTGTTGTCTGTAATTGTTATACACTATAGTGTAGAAATGTAATGCTGAACACTTTGAACCCACCAACCACCAGTGAAGAACAGGGTTGAGTAGTTGATCTATGTTTTGTCCCAACGTGTTCTAGGTGGAGATTCAGGCAGCTCCAATAGATAATGGATATATTCATTGTGTTATTCACTTTTAATTGCTTCATTTAAGTTAAAGGTACTTAGCTGGGTTGTGACGAAGAGGTCGGACGTTGAGATTTGATGTACGAATGGCTTGTAAGACAACGTGCGCACCTATGTACAGAACACAGATCTGTGAAGAACTAGATGTTTCGATCGGCTATATAGAGACTACTCAATGTCTATTGTCTACTAGTGTCTACTAAATTCTTGCTGGGAGCGATACAGAGTATATTGATTATGATGATAGCACTACTTTTATGCATAAACTTATTGAATTTAATGTTAAAATATGACTATTATGGGCTATCACGTTATAGAAATCTTCTATTTGCATTCCTTTTACAGTTGCATGTAGTTATTATAAACTGGAATAGTTTTAAGTAATAAAGTGCATGTTATTTTACAAAATTATAAATCGTGCTGTTTGTTGCTCCACTTTGTTTTTAAAACGGGAAGTGTTAGTAGTGTGTTTTGGAGCCCCAACATTAAATACGGGCAGTCATGTGTCAAGGGGAAAAATCTACGTTAATGGGAACCCCACAAACTTGGTCAACATCAAAAATCTTTTCACAAATATACAAACATTTAAATTCAAAGAGCATTAGGAGAAACCATAACAAATTGATAGATATGCTCGAATAAAGTCAAATTAATGCATACAAACCATATAATACAATAACTACTATAGTGTTTTGTACCAAAATATAGTTTTCTTGTATTGTTTCAGATTTGAGACATTACAGATGACCACTTTTTTACATGTATATTACACAATGTCTATACAAATACTGTCTAGATCACATTATCAATACTATTTAATCTATGTAGAAAAATGACAAATAAATTACATTCTCTAAAGAAAGTTATAGTGATATTATTTTCTCTCTGGTTTTCCCCTCTAAAGTATATACAGAAATCACAATGAAACACACTATGTTAACGCACCATACTGTATCGACCAAACAATTTTTCGAAATGAAATACCTGCAAACTGTTACTGGTATTTCACAGGCGCGCTGGCCTCTGGTAAACAGGTGGTCGCGCTGGCAGACTACTGCCACTGTGAGAGCTCCCGCCCCTGCCTGCTCGTTGAAAATGTGCCTAACTGCAGACGCGTGATCTTGTGTTACATGCAACAGTCTGTTACAACACACAACTGCCTGCTGCAGCACACAACTATACTACATCATGCAACAGTCTGCTGCAACATACAACTGCCTGCTGCAACATGCAACATGTAACTGCATGCTGCATCATGCAACAGTCTGCTGCAACTGCTGGCTGCAACATGCAACTGCTGCTGCAACATGCAACTGCTGCTGCAACATGCAACCTTTTGCAGCAACAAGCAGCCGTCAGTTGACAGATGAGGCTGCACGCAACAGCAGACGTGTCGGATGCCCCAACACCTCACCTTCACACCGGACGAGCACACCGCACCCAAACAGCCGTACCTTGCCATCATCGCACATGCGTCAGTCAGTCCTCACGGGGAGGTGCCTAGTTCAACAAGACATCTGACCGCTCATCCCACACTAGAGATCGGTAGAGGACGGCGAGGTGGCAGTGGAGAGACGAGCGGTGCGCCACGGGGCCGGGAAGTCGCTCACAGTCGCCCATTCAATCACCCGTTATTCGTCAAACACATTATCGTGGGAACCCCCCCACCCCCCGATTCCTTCATGCGAGATAGACGGGGCTAGGAACGAGCTCCCTCCCACTCGCACGACACATGTCGGGGGGCTGTTAGCTTCGTAGAAGAACACAACACATAATATGCTGAAACGTCCTCCTCTTTCAATGCTGACATGATATATCATATATAATAGACGTATTTCAATTAAATGAACTTTTTCGGCAAGAAAATTCCGACCACTCGCTGCGCGATAAATGCCCGTCTGATAGAGAAACTGTAAGAACGGCAAATTTTACAAGCTACGCAATACTATATAAGAACAGTTGATGATATCGCTCTTGCTGTTCTTACCTGAGGGAGGGAAATTATGGGATGTCTAACCAGCAAGGCTGCTCAGTAACAAAAACAACAAGCACACCTGCACACCTATGGGATCTTACACTAAGGTTCGTTTCGAGTAAAAACGTCAGTTACAGAGGGTAGATGTGAAGATCACACACACACGCATGCACACGCCCACACACACATGCACATTAGAAGAATCCTAAGATAATATAGTATATGATCAGGCACAAAGCCCCTGTGGTAGTAATTTTCCGTCCGCTCGCACTTTCAGTCTTTACGACTAAACTCACTTAAAACTCTCGTAAAAACTAGGTACAAGTGCTGCCACCTGTTGTGCTTGTTGTGACTTAACACTCAGCCTCTCGGACGTGAACGTATGTTGGCAACTGCGCCGCTCCTAGTCGCCTAGGTGACAGCGAGATGACATTACGATGGCAAGAGAAGCGAATCTACCGTGACACGTGAAACTAATCGGCAAACAAATCAAATTGCTCCGTCGATTATTTCATGCTTCGCATAATAATAATAAAAAATCGTTGCAAATGTGTTCACGTGAAGCAGTAACACCTGCTAAAATCGGACTCGCGACGCCAGGACAGGCAGCTGCGATTTACCGACAATCCATCTTAGTCAGATGCAGTGATGAATGACCTCAGACGCTCGCGCTAAAATTCTTCTAACGGGTCAATTACAGTGACGGTGACAGTAAATTAATGATCCTTACGTACATTATTATGCCTGTGACTACTGCATTCTCTTATTTAATGCCTCGGCAGTGGCCACGCGACCACTTTTGATTTGCGGTTAACTGGCAGCACTCTTGAATGACCCTGTGTGGCATGAACGTCCCGGATGGCCGATTCCTCGGACAAAATTATATTAAAACGGCGCGGAAAAACGCATCAAATAAAACCTGCTTTCCGTATCCGCACGAAATAAACACGATTGTATCATAAAATCTCAAACCGCGCGCGCACACACGCTCACGACCTCCCGCCCACCACTGCTCCGCATTATCGGGGCAGGGGAGGCGTGCGATATCACAGCCTATCATTACGACTACAATAATTACGAAATGCTACGCGCACCGACGCGACTTCCCTAGCAGCCGCGTATCTGGACGTTAGAACTGGTCGGCATGCTGGATTTGGGTGCACCGCGCCGGCCTCCTAACGGCGCGCAGGTCTGCTAATATTTAGAACACCTCAGCACAACCCCCTAAAATGCAAACGGTATGACACAGATGTTACCTGCTCGACGATGCAAGTTAAGGCCGACAGAGCAGTAACCGCCTGATCTAGTGTTAACATTAAACACAATATTTACACATACAGACATGCGCATGCATTATTTTCACATGAAAATCTCCGGTTATATATGTAGACAACATGGCAGTTGGTTGCTTACGCGCTTCCAAACTCTCGCCTCCACAGCGCCTCCACATCGCTCTGCTTATATATTTCCCGTAGCTCAGCCAGGCAAGCAAACCGTCGGTTTAAAAAAAAGAAAATTCCGTATAACACACTGCAGCAACAAACACACCGGAAGCACACGTAAAAAACGAGCTTGGCTACACCAAGGAGCTAAATATAACAAGGAGAGGGAGCGGATTGGCTGTGCGCTTTTCGCCTCAAGGGCGCCATTTATGGACCATAATCAGCTGAAACGGCTGTGCAGACCGAACCCAGAGACAATAGAACACTAATCTGTTCTAGGGTCTCTGCCGAACCCAAATTTAGGCCAGATATGGCGGCGCTTCCTCTCCTTGTTATATTTAGCTCCTTGGGCTACACCAGCGAACAAGGCAAATAACCAAGCTCTACAACGATGCGGTTCCCATGGCAACTTCGCCTGTTGCCTTGTTACATGGAACACATTCATCGAATCTAGACTGCAAATATTAGAGTTGTATGAATCCCACACCACGCTTGTGCGTGACAGGAGTGCGATGTCAGATGTGCTGACAGTACGTGAGTGGAAATCGGAACAGTTGGCTGCTAACGAAAACTGCATAATGAAATTTCACATTGAACGCACACACATATGGTACTGAAGTGCCTGGAAAGCGACAGTGAGAGAGAGAGAGAGAGAGAGAGAGAGAGAGAGAAAGGGAGGGAGGGAGGGAGAGAGGGAGGGAGGAAGGAAGGGAGGGAGAGAGAGAAAGAGAGAGAGAGAGAAAAAGAGAGAGAGAACTTCCTGCACGTCAGACGGTAAAGAAGAATGGAGAGCTCACGATCTGAATCAGCGATGCGCAGCGCAGAAGGCACGGGTAAGAACACAACGACACGCACACTGCCCCAGACTACTGTTGCTGCTGCTCCTGCTGCTGCGGCTGCTGCAACTGTTGCTGCACGTGGTGATGCTGCTGCTGCTGCTGCTGCTGCGACAGGACGTTTGGAGGGACCATCTGAGTTTGCTGCGCCGCAGCCGCCGCCTGCACCGCCGCGGCCGACGCCAGCATGTTTCCGTTCGCGTAGAAGGCAGTCTGAAACAGCTGGTGCGAGAAGGGCGCCTCCGCCTTGCTGAGGCTCGTCTCTATGGCGACGGGAGTCGTGATGCCCGGCACGAGCTGCTGCGGCTGCAGGATCGTCTTGATGTTCGGCAGCGAGCCGCACGCGCCGCTGAACGCGAAGCATCCCGCTCCGCCGCTGCCGCCCCCGCCGCCGCTCCCGCCCCCGAATCCGTTCTGGAAGCTCGGCAGCGGCTGGTTGCACCAGGCGAGGCCGTTCGCGAGGCTCTGGTGGGGCGCGATCCCGAGGCCCTGGAGGGGCGCCGCCGCCGACACCGCCAGCCCGTTGAAGCTCAGAGGCGCGACGCGTGCCGCCGTGGGCTCGCCCGCCGGGAACGAGAGGGTGCCACCGGCAGCGGGGAAGCGCGCGGTCGTGGCCAGCGACGGGGCGTAGCCGGGCATGCGCGCCGCCTGCTGCGTGAGCGTCGCCGATGCGGCGAACGCCTGCGAGCTGCACAGCGCCCCCTGGGAGACCATCTCGCGCAGCTTGTCGACGTCGCGGTGGATGATGTCGGGCAGCGTCTCGCCGCCGTCGAGGCTGTCCGAGTTGAGGAGCGTCTCGTTGAGCGTGATGCCGGGGTCGTTGGGGTCGTCGTCGAACGACATGTTCGGGTTCTCGCGCGACAGCTTGTCGAGCGTCGCCGCGACGGCCGAGACGTCGGCGTGCGACGCCGCCAGCGCCATCTCCAGCTGGTCCGCCGCCTCCCTCGTGCCGAACTCCCCGTTTTTACCTGAAAGCAGCGAGCGAGCATTGTTGACATGCAATAGCAGTGGTAGAGGTAGTGGTAGTAGTAGAAGTAACAGCAGTAGCAGTAGCAGCAACAGCAACAGCAGCAGCAGCAGCAGCAGCAGCAACAGCAGATGTAGCAGCAGATGCACTGATCATCACTGGCTCCCAGCAGATGCACTGATCATCACTGGCTCCCAGCAGATACACTGTCTCTACACTAGGTTACACAGAGAAGTCACTCACTCAGCAGATCGAACGTGTCGTCCGGTAGTTTGCTGAGCACGTCGTTGAGATCGCTGTCTTGCAGCAGAGATGACGCCGTCTTCTCGAGCTCCGCCGCGTCCATGTTGGGCAGCGCAAAATTTCGATCCATGTCTCCTGCAACAGATTTTGCTTCCGTCAAACATTTGCCCAGTGCGCCCTGGTCTATTATCGACGCTATTATTACGCAACTCAAGTCAGGTAAGTCAAGTAACATCAAGGAAGTCAGGTAAGTCAAGTAACGTCAAGGAAGTCAAGTAAATAGATAGGGTATTATAGCCAAATAAGAAATTTTCAGCCTCACATGGATGCACGTGTGGATGGCATCTCAAGGTCCTACGCCAGAATTTATTACGCCACTTTAGAAAAGCTCGTCTCTTCAGACTTATCCTTCTCACAAACCTTAATTAATCCTTCCTCAATCCTTAATCCTTCTTATCCCTAAACATTCATCATCCTTCTCATCCTTAAATCTTAATCCTTCTCATCCTTAAATCTTAATCCTTCTCATCCTTAAATCTTAATCCTTCTCATCCTTAAATCTTAATCCTTCTCATCCCGTTCTTTACAGAGCATTGGCAGATTTTATCCATCCTTGGTGAGAAGGTTTAGAGTTACTGAACCGGAATCGAAGATTGACATTAGAACGTCTCTACACGCCGCCGCAACGTACGCACCAGGAGACAACCTTCCGCCAAACTCTCGGCCCAGGTTCGCGTCCAGGCTCTGAGCGATCTCGTCGGCATTCATCGAGTCTTCGCCGATAAAAGACGCCGTCGCGTCCAATGAAAGAACTGTAGCGACCGCGGTGACGGACGACAGCAGCGCCCCTTGTCCCGCCACCATCCTCGCCGCCGCGTTGCCGATCGACGACGGCAACAGCTCGCTGTTCGTCGAGTGCAGCGCGGACATAGAGGGCGCCGAGGGTTCGGGCGAAGGTTCGGCGGCGGACTCGCACGGTTTCTGCAGCCGGAGCGCTCGCTGGCTCTTCTTCTTCTTGCCCTTCTTTGGCGGCCGCGTGAGCGCGGACGGTTTAGTCTTCTTGCGTGCCCGCTTTGGCTTTGGACCGGCGCCCTCCAGTGACTCCTTCTGAAGAAAAGGTTGTACGAGTGATGTTTAATTTACGTGAGCAATAGTAGATTAAACCTAATAACATCAGGAGTAAGATAATATAGGAGGAGTATGACACTCCAAAATACGTGAAATTCAACATTTGCTTGCCTAATTTTACCGATGATATATTACGTGCAACTCGATAAAAATTACATCTAAATTAGCGTTGGACATCCACCTCTCACTCAAACTTTACTTAGTTTCCATACCTCTTCTTTTTATGGAGATATAGCTCTGAACGTCACACATGGTTCATAGCTTTTGACTAGGCTTGTGGCTTAGCTTTCCTCGCCTTCCTAACTGTTGTTATGCAGTGTGAGGAATGGTCTCTTGTCTGTTCACAAGAGTGCCCCCTGTTGGCGGTGGCAAGCGGGGTGCGATGGGGGGTTTGAAAGTACGTGTAACCGTAACTGCCAACAGGGGGCATTCTTGTGAACAGACAAGAGACCATTCCTCACACTGCATAACAACAGTTAGGAAGGCGAGGAAAGCTAAGCCACAAGCCTAGTCAAAAGCTATGAACCATGTGTGACGTTCAAAGCTATATCTCCATAAAAAGAAGAGGTATGGAAACTAAGTAAAGTTTGAGTGAGAGGTGGATGTCCAACGCTAATTTAGATGTAATTTTTATCGAGTTGCACGTAATATATCATCGGTAAAATTAGGCAAGCAAATGTTGAATTTCACATATTTTGGAGTGTCATACTCCTCCTATATTATCTTACTCCTGATAACATGTCAAAAACTCGTCCGCTACTGATCAGAGCAAAATAGAATTACACTAAGAATAATAAAATCTGAACATGGCAGTATGGCAACAGGTTCGAAATGTTAATTAGGACAAGAGATAACGACTAATCGTATATACTAATGATCTCATTATCAGCCTTTGCCACAGACAACATCTGTGTACATCATACCATTGTTCACAAATGATTTTCCAAACGTGTATGACACATAAAGCAAGAGGTAAAGCAAGAGAACAGATAACCGTACAACTTACAGCTTCTAGGGCATGCTTTGGACACAGCGGATGTTCGTTCTTTACGTCGAACGACGGAACACAGCATTGAAAGCCCTCTGCCGTTTTTGCCGTACAGTGCGAGAATAGCAACTGGTCCACATTGTACATGACGTCTGAAATCGCATTGCATTAAGGACGATTTTCGCCAAAAATGAATTCACTTGATACACGATCGAACGAGATCCGTACAGGAAGGCGTATCGTGCCAAGACGTCCGCATATGCAAACTAAACACTAAATAGTTTCGCTTTCGCAAAAGGATACGCTTCAAACAGTGCCGTGTGGATGGAAGCGCTGGATTCGTACACTTCTGTTTTGCCTCATCGTTTTCGTAGCAGCATATCCTTCTCGTTAGGCCACCGTCGGTTCTAAGAGGCAGCAAATTCATCACCATTAAAATCTGTTAATTGCCGTAATTCTAGTTTATTTGTATATTACACACTGACATTTGAATGAATCTTTGATTTTATAATTAATGAAGGAAATGTACCCTCATGAATATACCCAGTAATAGGATGTATTACCATCATGGCACCAACTTGCCATAGTGGCCTAAAATTTCTGATTACACTGAAGGCAATGCTTGGCTTCTCCTTACAAATCTATCTCGACGCACACACTCTCCTTAGAATTCTCAGACCACTCACCTCCTCCGACTCTTCTGCTTCCTTTCCGGGATCGCGCCGCAGATTTCCCGCAGAGCGTAACCGGTGCGTAGAGAGAGCCAGTGCGATGCTTCCATCAGTGTCTGCAGCTGTCGTAGATCCTCCTTTCGCTCCTTTCTGCTGTGACGGGCGGCTGAGCATACCTGTCACACACTGACACTGTCACACACACTGTCACTGTCAGACACTGACACTGTCACACACTGCGATACACACGCATGCTCATCATGACTATAGGTAACAACATAAGCGCAAACTGCCTATCTACTGATAACCCTACAATGTTGATAGCTGTGATTACATTAGTTTTACCTGGTTATGCAAATGGCGAGCATACCTGTCCACACAGTCATGATGACTATATGTAACAAAGTAAGCACACACTGCCTATCTACTGCTGGCACTACAATATTGCCCTACTGTTGCCGCTGTTATACTGCTGGCTCTACTGCTGGTTCTACAACTTTGATTAGTGCTTGTTGCTGTGATTACATTAGTTTTACCTGGTTATGCAACCGGCGAGCATACCGATCCATAGACTTCAAAAACGTACTTCTGCGGTCAATGATCGTACTGTCCCTATGAAAGACAACAAGTAGAAATTATCATGACGCGTAGGTAAATACTCGTTAAACGCTGCTTAGTGATATTCATCGTGAAACAGGTGTTTAGGATATTGAATTTGCTTGTGTGCAATGAAGTCCTAATTTTGCTTACCCAAGTGCATCAGAGAAAACTTTACAAAACATACAATTATTATAAGGTTTTTTACCCTCTGAGACACTGTAGTGTATTGAATACACTACAGTGTCTCAGAGGGTAAAAAAACACGAGTGACCTTTTCAACAAGATAATGTTACTCATAACTTACTGATAACACTTTGTCATGAAATCTCTTGGTAAAAACTTATTGAAACAAACACAGGGTTCAACGTACTCCTCATCCTCCTCCTCGTCTGCTGGAAACAGCCATTGGTGTTGCCATGGCAACAAAACAGAATCCTCTTCATCAGCTGATTCTAGATCTAAAATAAATGTGTATTCTTGTGAGGCTCTGTTTCTAACCACATGAATCAGTTTATACAATGAAAACTGGCTGGTTCTTGGCAAACTAGTACAGACCTACAACCCTGACCCATGCCAACCATATGTACACACAAATGACAGTTTAGAAAAAAGTATTACACACAACAGATTTTAAAGTAATGCATATTCGCACATAACTGAAATTACAGGAATTTATATTATTAAAACACGGGCCCGTTGTTAGAAACATAAAGGTACCAGGAAAGATACTGCTATGATATAATACTTACGATTACTATTGTTAAGACAGTGTTGACAGAAACATACTACAAGAAAACTTACGACAACAGGAACTTGGTAATTTGCTGTCACAAAGTGGCCAATTAGAAGAAAATCGATCACAAATCTCAAATTTAAATACTTTTATTTTGTGGAACTGGAAGACACATTTAATGATGGTTTTAATTACATTTAAACAGGGTTGAATAATGACAGATATTCACCCCTGATATAAATAATAACTGGTGGGTCTCGCATATTGTAAAGTTTGACAAAATTTGCTAGGATTTTTCATTCTATTACCCTAATGAAGTTTCTCTCAACAGCCTTATGAGAAAGTTCATGTAATGAGTAATGTTTTGTTTATGACAACGGGCCCCACATCAGTAAACTCATTTCAATAAAATGCTTAATCCCTCTACCTTCACAGTGAAAAAATCGAAAAATTCACTGGTTTCACCATGTGTTCAATGTAAGATGTATGTATACGCAATTTAAGACCTAACAAAACACTCGTAACAATGTAATTAACGTAAATGTTATAAGGAATAAGTACACCATAGAATTTTAGGGCATGTAATGATAGTAAACTTGTGCATAAACAATAGTATATATATACAGGGGTAGAAATTCACTTTTGAACACGGGAGTCTAACGAACTCCCTACCCTCAAAAAGAGGGAGTTCGCAGCAAAATGAGGGAATCCACAGTCTGAGGTTCAAAATTAAAGATATTAACAATAACGCATGTGCTTGTTTTTAAGATTCATGCAGCTGCACGTCTGCCAAATTTTCTTTGGACATTAGCTGAAAAAATACGGCAATTCCGCGAGGCCGTGCTCTGGAACGAACTAGTTAGTATGGCAGAATTTTCAAGGAGTCACACGGACTCCTGCATATGTAAAATCAGGGAGTATTTGACTCCGGACTCTTGTAATTTCGCACCCTGTACAGTGTACACCATAGAATTTTAGGGCATGTAATGATAGTAAGCGCATAAACAATAGTATATACCTACTACACGTATATAGTATACATTGTAATTAACGTAAATCTTAATTTCTAGCGGACCGCTCGCATTCACTCACCTGTTCGCAATAAGCTCTTGCTGGACTGGATTCGATCCCGCCTCTCCCTGTACAGCCGCCCCAGCAGCGGATGCTCCTCGTACCTATGAGGCTTCGCATGCTCCTCCCTCGTCTTCTGCTTCAGCTTCGTCGCCACGGCGCATGCAGGCGTGCCGCCGTGCGCCCTCCGCTCGTCGCCGCGGGCGACGGGACGGCCGACCACGCGCGTGAGATCACTCGACAACCTCGGCTTCTCCTCCTCCATCGTCGTCGTCGTCATCGTCGTCGTCGTAGTCGTCGTCGCCGCCGCCGCGAGATGCGTCGGGTACGGCGGAGGCGGGCGCAGCCGCACGGGCGAGTACGGAGGCGGTGGCGCGAGGTGCCGCCCGAGCAGCGACGGCAGAATCCCGCCGCCGGGGGGCGCCACCGAGCCGTTCATCGGCGGCCACAGGGCGGCGCGGTTGTAGTTCGACGCGCCGAGGCCCAGCTTGTGCAGCTCGGCCGCCCCCAGCCCCAGCTTACACAGCTCCAACGGCGACAGTTTCGATAGCTCGTCGGCGCTTAGGTCCAGCCCGTCACCGAAGGCGCCAATCGACAGCTGACTAGAGAACGGGTCGTCGCTCGCTGGCGCTGCGGCGACGCGCGCGGGAGACTTGTGTGAGGGCGCCGCGGCGTCCACCGGCTGCCTGCCGACGCCTGACGACGGCGACGGGGAGGGGGCGCCACCGGGACTCGTGTCGCTGCTGCTCGAGCTCGGCGGCGCCCCCTCGCGGCTCTTGCGCAGCTTCTCGAGCAGCTTGTTCTGCGCTATCTTGCTCTGCAGCTGGTTCATCGTGCGCGCGGCCGCCGTGGCGACGCCGCCGCCCGCCCCGCTGCCGCCAACCTTCCCCGGCGACGACTTCCTCGCGTCCGAAGACGACTTCCCGCGACTGTTCTTCTCCAGTCGCTGGATGAGTTCGGAGAACGGCTGCCGCGAGTTGGCGGCGGCGGCGGCGGACGCCCGCTGCTGCTGCTGCGTGAGCAGGGGCGCCACGTTCTGCGGTACCAGCGAGCTCTGCAGCAGCTGACCAATCGGACTCATCTCCGTCGTCGAACAACGCGGCGGTGCAACGAGCGCGGGCGGGGGCGCCACCGTCTCGCACCCGGGAAACTCGTACGGGTCATCGGGACTCTTGGCGTCGTCGCCGTTGGCCGCGGCGCTGCCGCCGTTCTGGTTCAGCATCGCTCGCAGCCTCTCGGCAAACTTCATCCTGCTTTCCTCGTCTGCTGGTCCGTCCTCTTTCTTCTTCTTCTTCTCCTTGCGTGGCAGCATTCCCAACACCTGCAGGTGGGAGTTGCAGTACCTGTCGGATAACGAAAACGCACGAGGTGAGCATATATTATTGTATAACCGAAACGCATGAGGCGAGCGTATATTGTATGACCAAAACGCACGGGGCGAGCGTAAATCGAATAACCAAAATGCATCGTGGCAACGCAAGACGTAAGTGTGTAAATCAAAGATGCGAGCTGATTTACGTAATCACATATATAGAATGGCGTGCATGCGTGCACAGACGTGAGTATTGGACTTACTCTCGTTCCTGGCTTTGTGGTATTGGGTTGGAACATTTTGGCTTGGTTCCCTTAGTGGTAAAATACTTGCACTGCTTGAACGGTGCCGATTTGTCCTGAAGAACGAAGCATTTTGAGGGAATGTGACAAAACCTACAGATTACATGTACTCAAGCAATTTATAATTTCAGAAAAAACATGTTCTCTAGGAAAAAAACTGCTGCACAAATGCAAAAATTGAATAAAATGGGTAACATGAAAAGTAAACAAGGTATGAATATACCCTCCAGCAAACCACAACCAACACTAATCACCCACACAAGCAAATACACCCTAGATCGCTGTCATATAATGTAGTTTTACCCTGCAAACTACTCCTAAAGATGACAACGACCAACACCCCCCTTGTATTGGAACAAACACGCTATACACCTAGACACAGTAATGTTATGTTCGCTCTCCTACTATGTCCTTACCTCTAAGATGTGCCGTATGCAGAATGCATATCCGTTAAGTCGCCGCTGCTTGCAGACCTTTCCGCTGAAGGAACATAGAGGTTTGTTGTCCTGCAGCGAATAGTGTATGTGCTTGCCTTCAAACATTACGTCACCGAATCTGACGGTATTCGCATGACAACCTGCCTTGCTGCCTACAACATGTGAACGACAAGGGGCGTCATGTTCTAGCTATCACGCATACATTGCCCATAACGAAAATTTTAATAACAAGTTATCTGCTAACTAATAGGATTTGATATTACATATGTCCATGCCAAGCTAAATGCATAAGTACGTTTGCACATTTTTCAGGTATAATATTAATAAACCAAGATGAACGCACGTAAATAACAACAACATGTCATCTATGTGAAGAGATTGGTGTACTGTACGTAACCACATACCCCAAAATTAGATGGAAAGATGATAGAATGACTGCATATATTTTAGTGTGTGCCAATTACATGAACTAATTCATGCTGATGGACTGTAGCACGTAGGCCACACAGTAGGAGCCTATATTTCGTTTTGTAGTGCAGGTGTAAACACAAGTGGCTCAGTTAATTACAATCGTTGGATTACTGACTACAAAGTACAAACACTGCGTTAGAATAGGCTTTGCGATTTATGCTAGGCAACCTACCTAAGTTCTGTTACTTGACTGACGTGTAATAATATATATATATGCTTAATCATCCTCATTAAATTTTTACAAGATTTGACATTGTATTTGTTTAGGGAATCTGGGCAATAAAATCAATAACATCCGTCAATGCCGTCTGATAAATCCCCACTGTCATACTGAATACCTACCTGTTACGAGAGTAACAAGATAAATGAGGAGATCACACTTATTATGGTTTGTAGCTATGTTTTTGTGGGTTTGTACAGTGTAAACAAACTCAATTTTCAAATGTTAAAAAACAGTCGCCATCTTTTTGTAAGCAAATTTACAAACCTGCAAGAACGAACGTTTCACATAATCCGTATAAGGAAAAGAAAAAATCTAGACATGTTGGGCTTTTTGAAACTCTGCACAATGTTTACCCGAAGGGTTTTTCTACTCACAATATCTTGGGGATCAAAATCTTCAACAAGATGGCTGCCGCTCTATGCGCATTTTCAATTGCGGAACAAAAGCACAGCCGCATAACCGCCATTTGGTGGTCCCAACCCAATATTAGAACTAGATATTTTAGCCGTACTACTGGCTAGTACATCTCAAAATATTCAGGAACCTATTAACATGTTGTATTATATACTTTGATTAAATTTTAGTTATTTTCAATACTGCTGAACTTAGTTCAAGAATAAATCAGTTTCGTAGTGTGAACGAATATGTTATCCATCCGCCCAAACGAAACTACTTCCGTTGAACAAAAATAATCATGCGTATACTACAAATACTGAATAACTTAATAAAATCCTGCGTAGGTATTATATGTACTTTATCGCTATAGTGTTTATACATTTCAAAATTAGGTATGAAATTGTTAAATAGTTATGATGCTATCTAGTTTTTACAAAATTACATAAAAATCTGCCTAATAGATGGCTCTGTAACTCACTTCCCCTCACATTTCCCGCGTGTTGCCTTGGTCGTTTAAAACCAAAACATTCGGTCAGTTTTTACTTTTATGTCAATTTTATATGAATAGCTATATAAAATGCATGTGTACCTTGCGAATACTTGGGGTACTGTAGAGTATATCGTTGTATATACAGTTGTATACACAGTTGCGTGGTACGTTGGGCAGTCACAGTACTCTAAAATTAACACTGTCACAGTGTGAGTGTCAGTGTCACTGAAAGTGAAACGGTACTCAGTAGACAGTACTAGTAATAGTATAGGCTAGCCTATGCTTAGTTTTACTTTTACTTTTTAGGTTGTTAGTGCAGTTTCTCAGCTTCACGGTCATCCGAGGGTTCCAGGATGTATTAGGTGACCCCAATGCATTTTCGCAATGTGCAAATGTGGACAGCTGTTCTATCCTTGGGCCCATCTGAGCTTTTGGAAAGGCTCTAAATCATACCCAACGTATAGGGCCTACTGGTATAGTTCGCCGAGTTTCCAAACAACGAGACGTTGTCACAGCTACTGAGCTAGCGACCAGATCACTAGCGTGACATGCCCAATTGATCAATAAACCACTGGTTTACTTGGTGTTTCCGGTCACTGGATCTCATTTACTTAGCTATACGCTGTCTCCTGAGACTCACTGAGTAAAAATAACGCAATTTCTGCCATTTGTACTAAGCTCGGTGTGACTGAAATGTGCAGTCCAATGACGATGGATTTAAGCTCAAGGGAAAAGTTAGGCGCCACTGCGTGACTACTATTTCGGTGGGGGATAAAAACCATGCAGTAAGCTGTATAACCAGCTATATATGATCGACGTCAAGCTCCATCTTTGTTATAGTCCTCTGGACTCGGAAACGTTACCATTATGAGATTGTAAGATTAAGATTGAACTTTTCATGGGTGTATACTATATTTCATACACGCTGTTTAGAAATTGCACATGTCACTTTACAATTGCAAGTTGATGTAGATTGATTTTTAAATCAATTCTCAACATGCGTCTGAACAGAGGAATTGCTCCGACCTGTGATTGGATGATAAAAATATAATTAGTGACGCTTCCTTTTCATTTTGTCATTTAGCCTATGAGCGATACCGCGCGTACATATTTGCTAATTAATTAAGCTAATCGCACTTCAATAAACTTAAGACTCGCAGGGATCATAGCTAAGACATGTGCCTATAATAGCTAGAATTTATAGAAATGTAACTCAAATCGTTCGCGCCATATGATAGTTAGTATACTTTCCTACCGGCCGTAGCCACGCGTGTAGCCGGCTGCACACAATAAGCGTCAGTATGCGCGATACTGCGCGTGCATATTTATATATACATTATACCGCGCCATAGGATTGTTAGTACACTTTCCTACCGGTCATAGCGTAATAGCGTATGTGGCAGGGTATGCAATATATGAAAACGAAATATCACAAATTCTATTTTTATCCTCCAATCACAGGTCGGAGCAATTCCTCTGTTTAGACGCATGTATTCTCAAGATCAAGGATTTTTACATAATTTTCTTATTTAATTTCAGGATGTAGTATGCCACCAAACCAGTTGAAGTGGAAGAGAGTTCTATATGAGAAACAGGACGTTCCAGACAATTATGTTGATGAGACATTTTTGGATGAACTAAGAAAAAATGGTAACATTGATTGCAATCTGTGAAAATATAGTTATTTTACTTTACTTGCACCAAGAAACTTCATGTACAGATCTCAGCGAGGTTATAAATTCCTGCTGTATAGACTATTGCTGCTTATGTGCATATTGGGAGTTAACACGGTCCCCGCAGATCCACGAGTCAGCTCGTGGATAGATTATTGGTTTTTGTTACTCTGATTTCCAACAGATGGCAGGCACTACCTAACTAGATATTACCCCAGTCTTACATGAAATAAAGAATACAATGCTTTACCGTTGATTCGAACGTGAAATTATGAGTTTTGAGACTTAAGGTAAATTCGTAAAACTAGAAGGTAAACTAGAAGACATAGATCGAAACAAGGTTTGTTTACCGTTTTCCTAACGGAATATAATATAATAACTGTGTAGTATATAAAATTTCGAGGTATTTTTGCATGTAGAAACACAAAACAAGGTTCATATCCCACACATGTGTAAGCATTGTCACATTTCTTACCGGAAAAAATAGTATACTGTCGAATGGTATCATAACAAACTCGCGAAAATCCACCGGTGCGGTGGCATTTGAGACGAAAATGCACAAAATGTCCGTTTTTGCCCTGTTTTCATATCAATATATTATTATGAAGGGGAACGATTTTCATACTATTTGAACGTGTAAGGGTGACATAACACTCATGCAGAGTAAATGTGTCAGTTTGGTTAGCTTTCCTGCAAAGGAAATGTGGTAAATCAAAAAGTGAATACGCGGTAAAAACAAGGGTGCATTGTTAACAGCGGCAGCGTTGAACGTGTTAATGTGGTATAAAAGCATTTCCGTGATGTCTATTTTGTTGTTCTGGTTCACAGTAAATACAACTACATACAGTTTTTGGCCGACAGTGTTGGAGTCTGGAGTAGTGACCCAGCAGCTTAGCAGGTGAGCATCAGGCCTATTTCGTGTATCTCATCTTAATAATACAATTAGGAGCAGGCAAACAGGGATGACGTACATTGCTACTGTATATAACGATGAATCTTATGTGAATTCAATGTTGAGCAATCGTTAAATGGATTCACGTAAACTTCTTAAAAATATAGGGTGAAAACAGTTGTGTGTGTGGGTGGATGTATACGTGTCAGTTGTGTGTGTGGGTGGATGTATACGTGTATACTGATTGTATCACTTTTTTCCCCAGTGTCATAATTTTTGTGGACAGTTTTGTTCTCATGCAAGAGGGTGAGGTGTCGCCGCACACACTGTTTGCTGTATCTGCACTTCTCACGCTTATCGCTTATGTGATCTATAAAAGCACGGCTAGTGCAGGAACAGTCAGCATTTCTGAGCAGGATGGTGGGAATGAAGAGAGTTGTAGTGAGTATATGAGTTAGCTGTTAATCTCTGTTTGTCAATCTTTGTTTGTAGTTTTTTACCTAAAAAGTTATACTTTCATATTGCTGTGCTAAAAGAATTGTTTTCACTGTAGTAACTAAATGGTAGTATTTCAGTTGTGCTTGTTAAATAGTTTTAAAACTGGGAATTTCTACCACATGGTGGCAGCACCGTTCAATAATGAGCCTGTCACATACGGTTCAGTACGTTGAGCATTCTTATGGTATTTCGTACATATGTGTTCTGTATTAGAAGAACATTGTATTCTCTTGGTCTTACTTTCCTCTTCTAACCCTGGCCATCGATCTGTCACTATTCTCCACCCTTAGAGACAGCGCAGAATAAAGTACATATGTTCACTAATCATATCTCTCATTCAAGTTGTAGATGATATAAAGGCAGCTATTACATTTCTGGCCCTTGCCTATGGACTGGCGCCCATTCTGGCAACATTAACGGAATCCATTAGCACTGACACCATCTATGCTATGAGCACTGCTATGCTGTTAGCCAACCTTGTTCTGTACGACTATGGACCAAGCGCAGCTATGTATGTATCTACTCCATTCTTATAGATCTACTATGCTCGAACCATTAAAGTTGAAATAATTGCAAGCTTTCATTTTATAACCTTGTACTCGTACGGATATCTATAACCTCATGCCTTAATTGAAAGTAGCATAAACTGCACTTATGCGAACACTTGGCACTCAGATTAAATTGACTACGTCACGAATTTTCCATGGTAAAATTTGTAAAAAAAAATTGCCATTTTTTTACATTAAAAGTTAGAACTAACGTTACTAAATATATCCTCAAACTCTCACCTGATAAAAATGCTTTTACATTGGTTAAATTTGCAAAAAGCTAGACGATTTGGTAATTTCTGTTGTCTAACACTATTCCCCCAGTACTGCTCAGATACTGGCGTCTTTCTGTTTTTCACCGGCAAATTAGGGCATATAAAGAAGGTATATAAGCATGAAAAGTAAACAGAAACACTAATTGTATTTTCATACATTTTATTTTGTACAAATAACACACAAATATACTACTTGATGGTGCTAGAAATTCGTGACGTAATCACTTTAACCCTATTAAAATAGCACACTTGCAAATATAATTATGGTACTCTTGCTTGTTACTTTGTTAAAAAATGACACTTTTAACTAAGAATTTTATCCATTTATTGCACTGACGGTGAGGAGCTCGCAAGCTCATGTTGACATATCTGTTACCAATGTATCATCTTTAAATTAATAAATAAATAAATATGGAATTTATATGTATTTGTTGTTGCAGAGTCTCGGGGACTGTGTCTTTCAACGCTGCGATGTTTGCCTCTGTGTGTCTGGCGTCGCGCCTGCCTACTTTGTGGCACACCTTCGCTACGGTCACCCTGAGTGCTGAAATGTTCGCCATGTTGCCCATCTTTCGCAAACGGTTAAAGGTAACTTCCCAAGCTCATTTTCACTGCGGAGGTCCAATCTTAACGAAGATGCCTCACGCTTTAGAACACAACTGCGATCCTATCTAGAGTATTCTGTGTAGTGCGATACGGTAGCCATTTAATATGTAGTCTGATCGTGTAATGTGGGACACAATAGTCACGTGTGATAATACTCAATATATTTTATTTCGAAACTACTCTCTGGAAACGAATGTTTCTGCGTATAGAGTTTCTATGTATCTATGTATAGAGTATCTAGAGTAGTCTATGTTTTTTTCCAGAGTAATAGTCAATAGGTCTGCAAATGCAAATGCCCCGGTAATAGTCTGCAAGAATGAAAGTCTCTGCAATTAATTGTGTATGCCTCCTCCAAAGAGCACGAGTATTCATACTGATAGGAATGTATAATGATGCTAGTTTGCTGATGCAGGGATGCTACGGATCACGTGTTCAGGCGATGATGACGTTAGTTCTTGGTCTCGTGGCACTGGCAGGGTTGTGGCACATCTCTCCACCCTGCGCTGCTCTCTTTCTCATACTGCACACGTTCATCACGTTCGTATGTCCACTGTGGCTTCTTCAGATTCAACCTTTCAAAGAGTAAGTGATGAATTAAATGTGATTATGTTTATCATTTTGAGTTTCAGGTCAGAGCCTGGGGCATTTGACAATGGTAGTGATAACAAATGTGATCCAGGAGTTAAGTGCCCTTTCTCCTCCCTCTCCCTTCCAGTGAGTCCTCGAATAATAAATATATTTCTTAATTACCGTTCCCTCCAAGTATTATCATGATACTGTGCTACATCATTAAATCATCAAATATATGCACTTAAAAATATCTACTTGCAATCCTAATTGCCTTCATAATCCATCTTGTATAAGAAAGATGTTGCATTGTATTGCATGTCCAATTACATCATGGAAGTGACAGTCAGTGGGAAAATGTGATTCATGTTACAATTTTTCCTGTTCAAACGTTTTTTCTTAAAGGGACAGTAGCCTCTAGGATTTTACTGCATACAACTGTACTTACTGTATAACAAATCGTCTATACCCACATGTATTTGTCACCAGATACTTAATTAATTATTTACACATCAACGCTACGAAATTTGAACGGCGCCATGACACCCGCGACCGTGCTGCCACCCTGAAAAAGTTGCGTATTTGCATTTTTATTTTGCAGGTAAATGACCGAGGGCTAATCACAAAAGTGCAATTATATTTATACCTAAATGCTATTTAACCGAACGATATTCATTTTAGGGCAAATTTATCCATATTATAACTGAAACTATATGTCGTTTATAAGATATTACAATCCTTTTGCTTTTAAATGAATAAATAAGAAATACCCTCGGTCTGTAGCCCTTGGCTGGAAAGTGGTTTTGCGCAACTTCTCAGATCGTGCGCTTTGAGTGGCGCCACCGTCGTTGCAATCAAACTGTAGTCGTTAGTTTTAAAACATTTAAAAAAAATATTTCTAATGGTGATTGAACCATGAAACTTTTTATGTAGCGCAATTATAACCTAAATTAGCTGAAAATAACCCTAGAACCTAGAGGCTACTGTTCCTTTAAGTGAATTACTTACATGGGGTGGGATCTAACTGTAGTTCAAAATGTTAGTGAACGTTCATACATGGTGTTAGTGTAATTTGGTACAGCTAATATATAATGACCTCCTATCAGATATGTATTGCTAATTATATTATTTATATGTGGTAACTTGGACTGAATTTGAATTTGCTTCTATAAAAACAGCTGCAAACATTGTGTTATATATTGAGACACTGTGTATATACTTCTACTGTTATGTACAATGTGGTGAATTGTTGTATTTGTTTCAAATAAACAGGACACTTATTCTTCGTTAAATTTCCTTTTCAGTAACATTCATGGACCATGGGATGAAGCAGAAATAAGATCATGTGACACCCAGATCCCAGTACACATGTAAACATCTTCAGCTCTACATTACTATGTCGGATAAAACTTGGTATCTAATGTTGATGGGTTTTAGTGAAACAAATGTAACATTGCTAAATACCCTGCGAAAGCAAAAGAGCTAGTCCACTGAAGTGCAAACTTTAAAAGTGTAATATAAAGTCAAACTTTAAAAGAAGCTATATTGCTGACTGAAGTTTTTTCGTAATGCTAGTGTATGTAATTGCTAGTATTGTAGTTTGTAACCATAACTTGACTGATGTATCGGTTGCATTTCTGTGCACTTCCCGTGAGAGTGGAGGATGAGTGCTGAGAAATGCTGAAATTATGCTTAGTAGAATAAATAAATCTGCACTTTGAGTGCCAATGGGTGTTTTTGTGATGGGGTATTTGGTCATTTGATTGTGATAACTATATAAGAAAATATATCATTACTGTAAATACATTAATATTTTAATAAACATCTTTATGGTATAGACTTGATTGTGATATGCATTTTCATTCCTATGAAGAATAAATCTGCCGTAAAATATAAATGCACAGTGCACACGGGTTATTGTAAGGAACTTTGAAGAGTAAAGCTGTAAAAGTGACTAATTACTTTCCAAAGTATAATTCCAAAGTAATATTTATTAAGGAAAACGTTTACACACAGACCCAGCTGTAAATGTGTAGGGTCATTACATTACAAACATTACATACAAAATCCCTACTAAAAATAGTTGCCACTACACTAGAAATTTTGATCCCCTGGACCAATATTTCCGGTATTCAGTATTTCGCGATACACGCATACGCCGTGTAAAATTTTATGACACGCGCTCTCGCGAGAAATGTGACTCACGCGATAGATGCTTCGTACTTGCCGCTGTACTGTACTGTCTGTCCTTATCTTGTGTTACACTAGAAGCGTGTGTAGTTAAGTCTTATTCAAGAAACAACCCTCACTGTGACCGAGAAACCAGGTAATATTGATATATTAATTCATTCGTATATGTTTTAATTTATTTCATCTAAAAGGAAGATCTTGCGTAGAAACAGCGCAATGCCGATGACATGTCACGGTTATTTTAGTTTATTTCTCGGCACGCCCTGTCGCCCGCCGGTCACTCAATGAGAGAAAAGACCGCTTCTGTTCCTATTGACGATTACGAGGTCATAGTGCAAGGAATTATGGATGTTATCATGGAAATCGTGAAACTGAAATTGTGATATAATATTGTTGTAAAGGGTGATGACAAAAGGTGAGTGACTGAGTGATTGACCCTGCCCGTGGCGGCTGGAGAAAATGCTCGCCTGAGCCTTGATTTTGCAGGCCCAGCTTGCTATGACACATCTAATTATTTATAAGTATGAAACTGAATGCTCGAAAATAAAAATGTGACTTATAAGTTGTAAGGCAAAGAAGTTACCTGACATTGTACTTGTAGCTATATGTAACTTACTGCTTTATTTGCTGGCAAATAGGCCATGCATTTGCTAATAGTTTCCTGAACATATCCGACTACCGTATCTCACTAAAATAGTAAAATGGAATTTAGCCCACTTTGTAAAATCTTAACAGGATTCACAAGGAAAAGAGATGCTATTGCAGATTAAAGCTTCTCAGAAAATCCACCTCTCTGTGTGCACATTGTGCAGGCAGCCTCCTATGTCAATATAGTGCAATCCAACCTAATCTTGCCTCATTTACACCTCGTGAGTTGAGTTGCTCTAAGAAACAAGTTGTATTGCATTATTAAATGTTTTCCCTGCCCCTTGCAGATCCTACATCAGGGTTCTCCAAGCTTTTTCATTATAGCATGGGGGTGCTGCCATGGGGGTCCTAGTTGCAAATCGGGGGTCTGGGGGCTATGATATTTAGCATGGCGGCTATGATATTTAGAGTGGCGGGTGCATTTTAGGATGGCGGGGCTCGACGATAGCCTGGCGGGCCGCCAGGCTATAAGTGCTCTTGGAGAACCCTGTACATCAGTGTCTGTATTTTCTGGGGCTGATAGCCTCTTCATCTCTACCTCACAGGACCCAGTTGTGACGTTGTCCGTGCAGATGGTGTCTTTCCGTGCATGCCAGGTGTCCAAACCACTGGTTCCTTCCCTTCCTTACCAGACAAGACCGCATGTGTGTATTTGTCCGAGCTGTGTCGTTACTCTCATGCTCGAACCAATCGTCACATTGTCAGCAGTCACACAATTTCGCTAATAACTATTAACGGATGTAAGTTTGAATAAGAGGTTATTCGTTTCTCAATCTAGTTTGTTAATTTTGTTATGAGGTTTTTAAAAACCGTTTAATTTATTTTGAACGTACGGTCATGGCAGTTTGTTTACATTTTGCGAACTACATTCATCACATCACAAGCTTTGCTGCTGCTAAACGTGGCATTTTTCTGGAACATTTTTGTATGGTAGTCAAGAACTGGTAGTGTGTATATGAACATTTATGATAGCTTTTCGTTGGGGGCATACAGTGTTATGGTATGTCTTTTCTAGATGGCCTTTTGTGTCAACAAGGCAATAGTCATTCTCTTGTTTAAAGGACTCTTAGTACTGTTTATTTATAATAGTTGAGTGGAGAATAATATGACTCATGGTCATAATTTGTTGTTGTGTTTATTTGCTGAAATATAGTGCTGGGATTTACTGAGATAAAGCTCGAAGTGTCCACATTTGTTTAGGCGCCCATTTATCTTTAGTGACGTGACAAGATGTGTGCGGTGTGCTGTGTATTGTACATTATATATGGTGGTCGTAGTCTAATGGTTAGCAAAGTTCAGCGCAGTTACCTTGGAGCATCATCAAAAGGTAGATTTAATTTACCAAAATCACATAGAGATCATGCACATACATGTGTTGTATTGATTACATTGGCATGAAATCCAATTATGTGTACATGTACGCTATATCCAGGACTTTTGGTTAGTGAGTTTGACCTAAAATGTGGTAACAAAGACGGTTCTGTTGCACCACAGGTATAAGCGCATGTTTCACGCTGACTCACTGACATACATGTACAGTTTGTACACCCTCAGTAAGTCACTGGCTTAGTGACCTCATCTCTGTACCTAGGACCCTCTGACTGTTGGCATAGTAACATACTGCTGTGATCAAGTTCAACACCTGAACATAGTAGATTGTCAATAACTAATGGCATTTTGTACTTTTTACCTGTGTTTTCAGTTTTTTTTAAATATTTTTGTGATGAAGTTCATTCTCGTAAAAATGGAATATATATCTTTGCTGAAAGTTAGGGCATATAAATATAATAATATTTATGCATGCATTGGGTGGCTCAATGGTTGAGTGCTCGCCTCGTATGTGGAAGGTCGGGGGCTTAACTCTCGGCCGGGTCATACCAAAGACTTGAAAAATTGTACACACGGCTTCTCTGCTTAGCATTCAGCAAATAGAGATAGAGTGTGGCAAGTTAACTCGCAGTGCTACCAGTGGACTAACCCCCTACTGTAGCATTTACTGTGAAAGCAGCTGCGGGGCCTCAGGGTTACAGAAACTGAGATAGGCACCGCCCTATGCGCCTGTAGCTATACGCTATGCGTATGAAGGCGCGGGAAGGATTTAACTTTTAACTTAATGCATTGGGTGGGCCTGATGTTAATCATTATATATTTTCCTTACTGGAAGTGTGACATATGACATATTTTTTTATTTGTCGGGATACTTTTTGCCGTGTAAACATGATAGATATGATATTTATAAAGCAATCTTGGTACACATGTAAGCTAGTTAATGTTCTTCGGGTGGTGAATGGAAATGCTTCTGGGTATTAAAATTTAAATATGTCCTGAGAAAAGGACTAACTTTTAACATGGTGACGTGACTGAGTAAAGGTGTCTGTGTGTTGTCTTAGTATCGTACAGTAGGTTCAGTGTTATCAACATTTCAGAAGTGCATACAAAAACTAGTCACTTGATTTTTTACTGTGAATATTGCTGAAGATTTTTGGTCATTGCTACGACAGTTTTTGTGGTGTAGCCTAGCTTGCTTACAGAAATAAGTTGCTTCTTGAATGCTGGTGACTTTGGACTACAAGTGTAGATGTTTTGAAAGGTCATTGCAGCTTCTATAATTTTTAATATTAGTTTAGTAGTATTAGGAATATTAATTTGGTAGTATAGTTATAGTTAGTGAATATCAGGTAAGATGAGTCGACTTAAAATTTTTAACATAGGTGAGTCTTGTTGAAAAGGTCTAGATATTATGAGTGACTGAGATGGAGAAAATGAATGATTTCCTCTTGAATTTAATGGTCATAATAAATTAATGTTTGTTGTACTTTTTTTGCTTACGATTTAAACTGACACAGTTTCTAAAAAAAGATTGTATTTGGTACACATAAATATTTATTTAACCGTTGTTAAATTGTTAAATTATAGAACACCCAAGTTCTATTGCATCAAAGTTCTAATTGCATGAACCAGAAAAACATTACAATAATTTATCAAATCAGGACATTTAATTATGTTGTGATTCAAGTGCCTCTATCTTCACACTCATTAAAGTTACAGTGGTGAAGGAAATAGGCTAACTGCAGTAGCTGCTGTAGAGTTGTGTGATGATTTGGCTTACCACCAGCTATCCTCACTATATTTAGTTGGCGTTACTCGTTATTTTGTACACTGACTCATCTGCACGTGCATAAACGCTGCCCGCTAGAAAGTGATGCGAGTACTTACGTTAACGTATTCCGCAACAAATTTTATTACCTTATCAGCAACTAGATAATATGACATTTTCTTACGGGTGTGTGTATAGTAGTCGGGGGTAGAAATTAACTTTTGAACACGGGAGTCCAACGGACTCCCTACCCTCAAAAAGAGGGTACTTAGTAGCAAAATGAGGGAGTTCGCAGTCTGAAGTTTAAAACTAAAGATATTAACAATAACACATGTACTTATTTTTAAGATTCATGCGGTTGCACGTATGCCAAATTTTCTTTGGACATGAGCTGAAAAAATACGGTAATTCCGCAAGGCCGTGCTCCGGAACGAACTAGCTAGTACATATGGCAGAATTTTCAGGGAGTCACACGGACTCCTGCATATGTCAAATCAGGAAGTCCAACAGTAAATCAGGGAGTATTTGACTCCGGACTCCCGTTAATTTTGCACCCTGGTAGTACTAGGAACATGAGGTGCAGGGCATCGTCAACGTGATTTCTCTAGATGTCACATCTCACCATGCTCTGATTACTAACGAGTTGTGCAGGGGAATCGTGGGCAGCGCACATGGTTTTCCAATACGACGTTTAAAAGCTGATGACAAAGTCCTTGTTGGTGGTGAACGTGGGCACGTTCGTCCCGTGATTGCTTGCACCGGGTTGCGGTTGCCCTATGAGACTGAATGTAAGGGGTCGCTGCACTTCTGGCTGCTGCTGCTGCTGTTGTTGCTGTTGCTGCTGCTGTTGTTGCTGCTGCAGTTGCTGCTGCCGCTGCTGCTGTTGTTGCTGCTGCAGTTGCTGCTGCCGCTGCTGCTGTTGCTGCTGCCGCTGCTGCTGCTGCTGTTGTTGCTGCTGCAGTTGCTGCTGCCGCTGCTGCTGTTGTTGCTGCTGGAGTTGCTGCTGTCGCTGCTGCTGTTGTTGCTGCTGCAGTTGCTGCTGCTGCTGCTGCTGCTGTTGTTGCTGCTGCAGTTGCTGCTGCCGCTGCTGCTGCTGTTGTTGCTGCTGCTGCTGCTGCCTGGTGTCTACCTGTAGCTCGGGAGGAAGGAACCTGTTATTGCCTGAGCTAGGGGGCGCTGCTGCCTGCGGGGAGAGACCGGCCGCAGGGAAGGGAACCCGTGACTGTGTCCCCTGATCCACTCGCAGTCCCCGCGTGAAGACTGGTCCCTGCTGGAGCTGCGCGGTGTTAGAGGGACCAGCCGACGGGATCGTCGCCCGTCTAGGTTGGAAGTTGGATCGTGGCGCCAGCTGCTGGTTGGCGGAGTCGAGGCGCAGCTCTGGTGGCAAGAAGCTTTTTCCGGGCTGTCCGGACGTTGAACCGGCTTGTAGAGGCTGCCTTCTCGCGTTTCTAAATGGAGACGAGTTGAGCGCAAATTCACTCTGGCCGCTAGGGGGCACTTCTTGCCTTAGTCTAACGCGGCGGTTTCGTGGCCTTGGCTGTGGTGTTGGCTGTGGTGTTGGCTGTGGCTTTGGCTGTGGCCTGCGTTGCACTGTTCGTATGCGTTGTGGGGTGAAAGTTTCGGGAACAGTATCTGCTCGGTCGAGTGGCCGCCGATCTCTGTGGAAACAGACGTAGAATAGTATACAAGAGCTATAGAATCATTCGAAATTAGTGCATCACATGATAAATCGTTGAAATTCTATTGGATCACGTCACAGGTACTATGAAACAATAGTGCTATTGTTTGCGCGACGCATTGTTATTATAACGCATTGTGTTTTAATACAAATGGAAATTGTTCGTTTAAGAAACTTTGTCTTATTCACTTCATATTTGCCAAGTAGATTGCAAAATCATGTGATGCATTAAAATATATAAATAGATGCTTAGTATACTGTGCCAAGACATAAATCACTGATGTTCTCTGGCATACAGTTTTTAAGCACACTAAATGTTAATCTTCGATGTTCTATAGTCTAAAATTTGTGATTGTATTTCGAATTAATCATCGTGATTCTACGATATAGCGTTTCAAACGTTAGCTCATGAGCAGCAGCATGGGAGCAGGTTGCAAAATTAACGCGAGTTCGGAGTCAAATACTCCCTGATTTACTGTCGGACTCCTTGATTTGACATATGCAGGAGTCTGTGTGACTCCCTGAAAATTCTGCTATACTAACTAGTTCGTTCCAGAGCACGGCCTCGCGGAATTACCGTATTTTTTCAGCAAATCTTTAATTTTGAACTTCAGACTACGGACTCCCTCATATTGCTGCAAACTCCCTCTTTTGTTCAAGAGTTTATTTCTACCCCTGTGTGAGTAGGTGCGGGGTTACTTACGAGACGTCGGGCAGTCTCTGTCGAGCGTCAGTCCCAAGGCGGCCACTGAAGAGCTCGCCGAAGAGTGTGGGATTGGTCTCCCTGACGTAGTCGTAACCACTGCCAGTGTGCAGGTTGGAAAAGCCTTCAGCGGAACCCTGGATCCTGCTCACGCTCACCTTAGATGAAGCGAGATCGAACGCGGAATCGCACGTTATAGATTTCATTTCTTTAAGTGCTTTCGGTTTTCTAATGTACTATACGTAGTTTGGATGAGTTCGAGAAAAGAGTTTTTCCGTAAAAACAATTCGTTGAAGTTAACGATGAATGAAATTATAATACTTACAACGCGTTGCACACATTTCAGGAGAATGGGTTTTATAATGGTATGTACTTACAAGCGTGATGGTCAGGATCAGGTAAAGAGATTCCATGTTTCAGCGAGCCGCGGTATGCATGTGGTTGACGCACAAGAACTACTAGAACTTAGAAGGGTGTAGGGGACAATTCCTTATATCAACTTGCTATGGTTCTGCGTCGGACCAATCAGATGAGCCACCAGATACGTGATAACGGACGCTTGTCATTGAGAAATAAACACAAAGCCTGTTTACGTGTACAAGTCGTAACTTATAAACTCGTAGATGTCACCTCGTCGTAAACGTTGTCGCGGGTTGACAGATATAACGACAGTTTAATGATACAGTCAGAGGGAGCTGCGTTCATCCTTCTTCCAACGTCTATTGCTTTGACAGGGACCTGATTAATCATGGTTGGACAACCGTCCGTTACCCTGCTCTCCATCGTGTGAGCCTGATGATAAAATATAGTGGAAAGACATTGCCTACGGTAGCTCGCCACAACCGCTCGAGGTCGGGGTGGAAGCGAGAAGTTAAAGGAATCGTAGCTCGCGTGTACCGTTACACGGCAAAAACTTTCGCGCAGAATGCATCGTTAGCAAAATTGCGAATTTCGTGCATTGATCATGTTGCTGGTTTGTGAGGTGATCATCGCGGGGTGTCTGTCCCATCTAATTCGCTTTTGGTAACGTCGCACCATTTCTTTTAGTTACCCAACGAAGGTCTCATGGACCCTGTTGACGTGTATTCACATTGTATGCATTCCGGCAATTTATTTCTGTTGGCATTTTGCGAAAAGCGCATTGTTTACGCGCCGCTTAGGCCTCTCGCGCTTTAACCACAACAACCTAAACCTCTTAACCTCCACATTATCCACTAGTGAGCCTATACTAGCTCGACCTTGACATGGAACTCACAAAGAGTGGTTTTAACTGGCACTTTGCTGGCGGCGAAACCCGATTTCTGTGTTAGCCCGGAGGCGATCATTTAGTGTCTGCGAACAACAGTGGAAGCACGTCGCTCGAACAACCGCGTCTCAAGATGATGTACGAGCATGAGCGTAGTTTAGTGTGAGAGAAAAATGTGTGACTCGGAGACAATGTGTTATTCATCGTTCACGGCTCTCTTGTCGCTTGATGATGTTGTTCTGATGTGTGTTTGTAGGTGTTCATCCTCGTTACTATGGTGAGGCCATCGTATCTAGGAAGCAGCAGCCAGCAGTGTGGTACCTAACCTCTCTCTCCTGGTGTGTGTTGTTCCTAACATCTCTCTTTCTCTTTCTCTCTCTCTCTCTCTCTCTCTCTCTCTCTCTCTCTCTCTCTCTCTCTCCACCTCCATCTCTCGAGCCTGCCTTTCTTCTCTCATGCTCCTCTCCCCTCCCTCGCTCATCCCTCGCTCCCGGGCCTCTCTCCCCCCCCCCCTTCTCTCCTCTCTCTTCCTCTCTCCTCCTCTATCTCGTCTCTCTCCCAGCCTCCTTTCTACTCCACCTCTCTCTCCTCCCGCCGCTTCCTCCGCCGTCTCTCTCTCTCTCTCGCTCTTCTCACCTCGCTCAAGTCTCGCGTGCTGACGTCGCGACCGACCGCTCCGTCGCGGCGCCCTCGGGGCTACGAGCACGACGTGAAAAGCGCTGCGGCCGTCCACACCCACAGGCTAATCCCTCAGGTCTCCTCTCATGAGTGACGGACGCCTGTCTGGCTACATACATACCTACGGGGCCGATCTCTCGCTCTTTAAACCCTTACAGTAACTCTGCCCCACACGCGTAGTAAGCCAGCACTGCTGTACTTGTGTGCGCGAGTAAACAACAAGGTGCGCACAGCACTTCGATTACACTCGCGGTGGCCGTATTTACACCTGCTTCGGCTGGCTCGGTAATTAATGGAATAGACAGACGATGAGTAAACGAAGACACGCATGCGACACACCCCCCACCCTTCTGTATACAAACACCACAGCTTTCCAGTTTCCACCATGATACACACGATATGCCCTTCCCGCTATCCAGGTAGAATGTATTTGTGTACACGGCCATAGCCCCCGCATTGCTGCTGATTCAAGACCACAGGTACTTGGAGCGTCTCAATAAAAAAATAAAGCTAAATAAAATCACGAAATCGGTATTTACATACCAAAGTCACGTCTTAAATGTTTCTCTACCTCTCTACTCTCTGCGAGAAACATTAAGACGTTGGTAGTAAAAACATTTCGTGTTTATTTAGCATTACTTTTTTTATTGAGACGCTCCAAGTGCTTGTGCTCAAGACAACCACACCGCGGTCGCTTTACATCGTGTATATTCCTCCATCGTGTTCCTCCTACTCTCTCATATCCTCTACAGGAGCAACAGCAGCGTTATTAAGCCTAGGCGCAACACACCCGAGCAAAACGGAAATTCTGTTTTCCAAGCGTTTCGCGTTCTGCTGCGAGCAAGCGCAAACCACGCCACCCGACACAGCACACAGCTGAGCAAACACGCGCCGCTGTCAACACATTACATCAAAAATAGCCATCCATGGAGCATCCAATTTTGACTGTGTCATGGATATTTAAGGATATTGATTGGAGACGCGTCTGTGGGGGGGGGGGGGGGGG
>NW_014577466.1:173959-176320 GCF_000485595.1 Priapulus caudatus
AGAGAGCGAGAGGGAGAGAGAGAGAGGGGAGCGAGGAAGAGAGAGAGAGAGAAGGAAAGGAGGGGAGAGAGAGCGAGAGGGAGAGAGAGAGAGAGGAGAGAGAGAAAGAGAGAGAGGAGGAGAGAGGAGAGCGAGAGAGGAGAGATGAGAGAGAAGCAGAGAGACGAGGCGATGAGAGAGAGAGAGAGAAGGAAAGGAGGGGAGAGAGAGAGAAAGGAGGGGAGAGAGAGAGAGAGAGAGAGAGAGAGAGAGAGAGAGAGAGAGAGAGAGAGAGATAACGGTAGAGAGAGAGGGAGAGAGAGAGAGAGAGATAAAGACAGAGAGATATATATATATAAAGATAGAGAGAGATAGAGGGAAGGACCACTTGTTCCGCTGCGGCGTGCGGGAGGGGCAGTAAGGGGGTTCTCATATGTGCAATGGTAGGGTGGGGCGGGGAGGGGGATGGACCTTATCTCTATAGTGGTTACTTAACACTAGGACAAACACGTGCTGTTGGTCCTTAATGTTTGCGAGTGAGATTTAGCGAAGGTAGTGTAAACAGCACACCTGTGAAATGCGGTTTATCGTGTGAGAGAAATATGACATGCTTGTAAAATCATTTATATAAAGGCACGTCGAAGCCAAACCTATAGTAATATATGTGTGAGTGCTTAGGGAGGGAATAATGTATTTTTGAAATTGAGAAAGCATTTCATATAGGTTAAACATTGGGTGTAGATATGGGTGTGCGTGTTTGTGTGTGTTTGTAATCTCCATTCGCGTATTTCATGGGTGGATGTTGGAGGCTAGACATTGTTTAAACTTGTGGCTGCTACAGCAAAATGCTTACATTTCCTAATGTGGCATAAAGTTTGGCCCTGACTGTGCCTGACTGTCCCCCTGAAATGAATATTTGTGGGAAATTAATATATATTCCATAGGTTTTGGTTACCTTGCCAAGCTTCTGTTCGATTACTGATTGCGGCTAGATAAAGCGAAGCGCAGTAAATGCTCATTAATTAATAATATCATTAATAATAAATTTACGGTAAAGCTGTGTGAATAAAGGAAGGCGCCGATTCGTTGTTACATTATGTTGTGTAGTATGATGTCGGCTCACGCAGTTATTCTGTGCTAGCACGTTTGTCACGACAGTCATGTCGAACATTGCAAATAATTGGCCGCTAAAGGATTTCCAGGGTGTACATACACAGAAATAGAAATAGAAGTTCGAAGAAGTAAGAACTTCTATTTCTGTTTCTGTGGGTGTGTATTTAAAACGGAACTGGTATGCATTTGATTGGTACACTTTTATTGATTACAAAGCATGCTGGGCACAATATTACATAACTTACATCATAATGCATGCTGGGTAATCAGTTACATAAAATTAGGGGTTAATAAAGATAAAACTGGGTCATTATTAACCCCTGATCAACTACATAACGAGCACGAATACGTGCACACTGCACAGAGATGCCAATCACTACGATTTATCCGTATTTTATACGAATTTCTATTCCTTTTGGACCACTACGACCAGTTTGTATCAAATTACGAATTTCACTGTGATAAAAAAAGACTCCCCTAGTAAACACTACATGACCCTCGAACTACTAATTTGATGGCCAGAAACTACAGATTGCTTCAAATATGTGTTGGCATCTCTGGTGCAGTTCACCTGAACGTGCCGCGAACTTTTTCGGAAAGCCGCCAATCTAAATAGCAGAAAGTCTGCGTGTGATTGAGATGGCGCCGTATCCGCCTATCGCATTAGGACGCAGAGAACGCGTGCGCGCTCTCACTGGACCATGACCTGCAAAAGTGTGTAAGTAAAGACATGTTTCTTATCCTGTTTTATCTTCGTTTTTACCCTCCCGTCCCTCGCCGCATAGGTGTCGCTATTGTCGCTGAGGTCTAGGTATGAATTAACTGCCTGTCCGTGCGTAGTCGCGCCAGCTACTAACACGTTAACCCACTTAGTTCACGTGGCCAGCCGAGGAGCTAGCTAACTAGCCACTAGCGACTACTATTTAGAGGCAAGTGCACTAAGATTAATGGCCAGCCGATATCATTAGCCGCGTAATGCCGTACGTTGCGAGCGTTGGTGTGTAAATCTATCAAGGAGTGGCGTGCACCTTTACTCGTAGCTATACTCCAGGCAAGGATTCTATGTCCGCGTTGTTAGTGTTGTAGGACTGTCTTGATGTATATCACCAGATAGATCGTGAGATAAGTGATTGAGCTTTGAGAATTTGTCGGCTTTTTATCTTTGTCAGCCATCTTTCTCACCTTCTCTATCTCTCTATCTATCTTTCTCTCTCTCTCGCTCTCTTTCTCTCTCTCTCTCTCTCTCTCTCTATCTATTTCTCTCTATCT
>NW_014577466.1:177151-183647 GCF_000485595.1 Priapulus caudatus
GGAGGAGAGGGAGAAGGTGGCGGGTAGGAGGAGAGGTAGCGGAGGAGGAGGGGACATAGAAGGAGTTGACAAGGGAGGAGAAGGTGGCGGAGGAGGTGGCAAGGGAGGAGGCCACCGCCACAGGACGATGAGCAGTTTTCCTAAATCCTGAACGAAGGCTTTCGTCTAAGTTCATAAATACAGTGACTCGAATAAAAATCGATTTATGCTGAAACTTGTGTGGAACTCAGCGAATGAGGGCTGGGCAGCTAGTGCACCGTGTGAGTGGTGCGTAGACATAGTGGGAGATGGATGGTTTATGAGTGTCAAAGGCGTGTTTCTAGGGCGTGTCCTCGAAACCTACGAAACAGAAAGTTCTGGCAATTTTAAAATTTGTTTTCCAGGTCAGGAGAATCATGATAAATATACTATGGTGCTGGAAGGCACAGGAGAATTGGTTGTTATTGTGATCGATCCTAGAAAATCCCTAAAATCGAGTAAAAAACCTTGTAAGTTGTAGGAAACTGCTGGAAAGTACTTTGCCTCAGGTGTAGCATCTCTGAATGGTGGTCGATGTGTGAATCCACATGGCTTCATACGAGGTTAAAGGATGCGTCGCCATGGATACGCGTGTGGACGTGACGTAGTGGAGGAAACTTAGTGGGGCTAGTCATCAGATATCTAGTCATACCCGTTGCCATTATGTAGCAGCAATGTATAGAATCTCTGCAATTCTCTACCAATGCTAGATACGTGTGTGGATGATGTTAGCTGATTGTGCATATTTATTACTATTACTATTATTATTATTATTATATACTGTTAGTTATTAATCTTGCGCTGTATGTTTCTCCGATTTTTTTAATCGTTATTTACACTCATCCAAAGAAAAAAGAACAATTACTTAGCCAAATATATATGCCAAACTTAGTATTGTTCGCACGTACACTCGTTCACTTCTGTTAGTTGCTCGTGCTCACATTCATAGCAATGTATGTGATTTGCAATAAACAAGAATGATCCATGCAACTGTATCATTATTAGTGCAATCTTTGCAATATATATATAGATATATATATATATATTTTTTTTTTTTTTAAATATTATTCATGATACATGTAAACCGTCCATATTAATAAAACTATGATCAACGAGTAAACTGGTTGGCTTTCTCTCGTTTCGTCTCGCTCACGTATATACCACCTGCGCCTCAGGTAAAATATATCGCTGATATCAGGTAGGTAATTCCACCTCGCACTTCAGCATTCATCAGCCGGTGATCATGGGTGGGATCTCTACAACCGAACGTGGTGTCGTAGCCGTGCCCTGCCTACAAATCTATCCCTGTGTCGCGGCAGAGAATAGGGGGTGCGTGAGTGTGCCGGTGTGACCTTGGGCTGGCTACCGGTGGTGAAGGCGTGAGAACCTTGCTCAGGGCAGATAGGAAGGAGGTTTAGCCTGCGAGCCCACGCAGACAGCAGGGTGGGCGGGTGTTAGCGGGAGCGGGGCGCGTGTGTGTGTGAATCGATGGTTCGTAGATGTATCATTGGTTTGTTCATCATGTATTCGTAGATTCTGATTCGTGATAGACAGTTGCGTTTGCGTATTGCATGCTGAATAGCCAGCCCAGCTCGTCACAACTCCCCCGAAGCCAGTGGCGCCCGCAGATAGAAGCACTGGAAGCGCTTCCAGTAAATTTTGGGTTAAACAATTTTGTTCCTACTTTTTGTTCCTAAATCTCTCTCGCAAGACTCACCAGATTGCATCTCCAGACGTCTACCATTCAAAAAGTTTCAGGGGGCATGCCCCCAGACCTCCCTAGCATGCAGCGCACCTACGACGCTTGCTTTTTATTATCACTGAGGATTTTATCCTTCTGTGCTTCTACTTTCTTAAGACCTGTGGGCGCCAGTGCCCGAAGCAACTGTCGACTAGCATATAACGTTGGGTTTTGTGCAGATCCACCCGGCCTGGTTGTATTTCCTGTTTCACTTCGTACTGATGCAGATGGGGTCGTTGTCGTATCAGGTACTACAGATATGTACCCGAGGTAGTTTTAGGTTGTTTAGTATTATGTTTATATTTTTATATGAGGTATGTTTAGGGTTAGGGTTAGGGTACACTTCTGTAGTACAAGTCTGGTACTCTTTGTGTATACATATATGTACCTCGGGTACATATCTGTAGTACCTGATACGACAACGACCCCTTCAGCCGTACTGATCGATCGATCGTAGAAATGCGTAACGAGCAGAGATGTGACGGCAGCGTTTCCTAGCTCTCCTCAGTTCTTTACTCTCTGTTCTTCCTGTGTGTTTAGAGGATGTCCGTAGGATGTGGTGTGAAGGCCTAGTGGGAACGTGGCATAAGGATCCAACTAGCTGTACTGGTACAGGCAGCCTCTGCTTGCTGCCAGTAGCTTCTGCGCTTGTAACTGGATCCGTGGCTGACACACATACACAGCAGCCGTTGCTCGGCTGCCTAGTTTATTTCTGTATGCTGCGCCCGCCGCCGCATCCATAATAACTGCTAAAACCGTGGCCGCAGAAAACAGACGCGCACTCCCAAGCCAAGGCGTTTTCTCCCGCGCAGCGCAGCCACGTTCATATAGATAGCAAAACCTCGTTCCACCGAAAGACTCTGTCATTGTTCATTGCTATGCTAGTAGTCAGTGCTTGGCGTTACTGCGTTCTTACTGTATTACGTGCGTGTGCGCTGCGTATTTGTGTACGGGCCCACAACCGAGCACGCGTAGACGCAGGGAGAAACGTCAGGGAACGTAGACAGGGAAATGTACCCAGTAGTGTTTCCGCCTCAGGTTAGCTTACAACCTTGGTCCGAACCCTTGACAGCGGATAGCACACTGCTATAGGTTTGTCAGTTGCTGGTAAATATTTCGGACTCGCTATGAAATGAAAGCATATGAGCATATCTAATGTCCCCATACACGTCGCCCACAGCTGCAGCAGCAGTCTGCAAACCAAGCATCTATCACTCCAGCGAAATGACGGGTATCACTTAATGAACAAGTGATTGATATCTTGATTAAACACTTCCACTGATGTACTGATATTGCTGATGCTCTGTGGCTATAGAACCTACTCACGTATAACCTTCTAATTCAATCTAAGACATCTGAGAGGATGTTCAGATAGCTGCCTACAGTGACTGTATTTAGCGTCGATTCATTCATGAGAAACGTATGCTGCTACTCTATGTTCCTACTTTTTAAAACGTGATTGTAAAGTTTAATCACTAAACCATTATGTCGTTGTTATTATTATCGATAACAGGTAATCACCACCAATACCACGTATGTCAGGTACCAGTATATCAATACCAGGGGCCCGTTGTCAGAAACAAAATTAGTCTTAACATTAGTCTTAACATTAACTTTTTCTCTTAGACCGTCGACAGAAACGCTGCGAAGTTACCTGAATGAAAAATCGTAGCAGATTTCCTGATTACAATACGAAACAAAGCGCTGTCGACGATCTACGAGAAAATGTTATTGTTAAGACTAATGTTAAGACTAATTTTGTTTCTGACAACAGGCTCCAGGTATTCACCTGCTGTGAAACCCTACCGTCCTGTCATGGTTATCACCTGTCGTTCTCTCTCACCTGCACAGGTACGGTGTTTGTTGTTATCATCAATAGCAGGTAATCACCAGCAACCCTGCTGTGAAGACCTACCATCCTGTCATGGTTCTCACCTGTTAATCTCTTTCACCTGCACAGGTATGGTGTTTGAGCCGAAGGAATCCGCGAAGCTGCCGGTGTCGGAGGAAGATGGCATCGAGCTCGATCTTCCCGAGGAATATGAGGATGCGCTGAAAGGAGCGTCGGAGGCTGAGCTCATCGATATCGCCGGTGCGTGCATGCGGACGAGGAGGATGCTGGTGGCGTGCTTGCTGAAGCCATCTGACATGCTTGTTGAAGCTGTCTGTTATATGTGATTGCTGAAGTTATCTCGCATGCTTTCTACAGCTATCTCAGATGCTTGCTAAAGCTATCTTACGTGCTTGCTGATGCCATCTCCTATGCTTGCTGAAGCCATCTCGCATGCTTGCTAAAGCCATCTCGTATGTCTGCTAAAACCATCTCGCATGCTTGCTAAAGCCATCTCGTATGTCTGCTAAAACCATCTCACATGTTTGCTAAAACCATCTCACATGCTGATGCCATCTCATATTTTTGCTGAAGCTATCTCACATGCTTGCTAAAGCCATCTCACATGCTTACTAAAGCCATCTCATATGCTTGCTGAAGCCATCTCAATGCCTACTGATGCCATCTCACATACTTGCTAAAGCTAGCTCATATGCTTGATAACCCCATCTCAGATGCTGATGCCATCTCAGATGCTTAATAAAGCCATCTCACATGCTTGCTAAAGCTATCTCAGATGCTTGCCAAAACCATCTCATATGCTTGCTAAAGCTATCTCACATCTTTGCTGATGCCATCTCATGTACTTGCTGAACCCATATTGCATGCTTACTAAAGTCATCTCACATGCTTGCCAAAGCTATCTCATATGCTTGCCAAAGCCATCTCATATGCTTGCCAAAGCTATCTCATATGCTTGATAAACCCATCTCAAATGCTGATGCCATCTCACATGCTTGATAAAGCTATCTCGCAAGCTTACTGAACCCATATTGCATGCTTGCAAAAGCTATCTCGCATGCTTTTACTAGGCCATAATTGCTACGGTATATATAATAACAAACACCTGCCTATAAAAGGCAATAACACACCTGCCTATAAAGGGAACTTTCAGCATTTCTACTGAGTGGAATATTAGGGGCGTTTCCCTTGAGTGTTCCTTATATACAGGTTTCACTTGTTTTTTAAATCGAGCATCCTTGAAGAGCGAAAGCGGTAATATGAGAGTGTATTTATTCCATTAAGACAGCTATAATGTACTGTGTGTGTGTGTAATGTACATGTACTAATGTATTGTCATGTGCTAATTGTAGGCGTGCTGGAACTACATAGCATGCTGACGCAGGACCAGTACTGGGAGTCTTTCAAGAACGTTCTAGCACAGGAAAAAGATGCCACTTTCTCAGGTAAAGAAGCTGAAGAAGAATGCAGCTAGTTTTTCCCAAATGATAAACACCTATCGCCGCCCTGCTTTAGCTCACTCATAGAGATTCGCATATACTTGTACGTTTTGTTCTAAATTGTGATAACCATCCAGTAAAATTCAAACGTTTTTTATTTGAAAGATTTGAATTTGTTCTATGCGCTAATGGGTCGAGCATTCGTAATGGTTAGTATTTTCCCAAATCGATCTCTAAAGTTGTTTGACTCATGCAGGCTGAATCCATTACGACTGCCTATGAATCAGTCTTAAAGCAAAAACATTAATCCATTCAGTGTGGAAACGTTGCTAAATCGATTACTAAGGACACCGGTCCAAGAAAAAGTACCATTTCCTTTTGTGGTCCATATCAAGAGGCTGTAACTAATGGCACGAAAGAATCACAAACGCTTAACGTACTATTAATGCAACTTTCAGGCATCACGCCTTCTGATCAAATTTATCAAGATACAAACTCCTATTAGAGCATTTTAAGTTATTATTGTCTTGGAAGATGTACTGAATGGTAGTGGATGATTTTCCAGCCACGGTCCTGGCGAACTTTTCTCATGCTGTTCCATCTCTTGCGCCTTTCGTACGGTTCTGGTTACTGGACACATCCTGTATGGTCTATGGACTCTCAATTAATGGCCCTGAAACTGTTTTTTGAATTTTAAGAAGCAGTTGGCAGTGTAAATTGGCCGTATGCTTGTGCTCATTATCGCCTCTAAGATGTTGTTGGTTTGGTTTTTCCCGGTTGCCATATGTTGAGCTGCAGTTTCGTCAGTGCGCCCCACAATCATTTTACTCCTTGACTTTCCCCAACGTACTCCTCGACCTTGATGTTTGTTACCAAGTTAATAGCTACTATCTGCTCTGTTTGGTCAGCTTCGAAGTAGTCCCGTTGCCCGTAGGATCCGATAGGTGTTATATTATTCCTCCGTGTTGCCATGGAAAGTGGCGCCATCCGGTGGTCGAGTGTGGCAACCTGATGACACAGCTGTATTTCAGGACCTGCGAAGATGTCCCAACTGAAGATTGTCCTGCCCGAGAAACCTAACGACACAGACTTTGGTGCGTCGCTGGAGAAACTGAAGAGCAACGATTCGTCGATGAAAACTCTCAACCTGAACAACAAAAGCGTGAGTGACACGATGAGTTATTCTGCCCTGCAACGCACTTTATTAAATATCATTTCACATGAACAATAACAAAAATGTTGGTGGTGGTGGTGGCGGCGGCGGCGGAGGTGTTGTTGTGGTTGGCAGCGGTAGCTGGTGGTGGTGGTGGTGGTGGTGGTACTGGTGCTGCTTTGCTGCTGCTGCTGCTGCTACTGCTACTGGTGGTGGTGGTGCTGGTGATGGCGGTGGCAGTGGCAGTGGAGGTGGCGGTGGTGGTGGTGGTGGTGGTGGTGGTGGTGGTGGTG
>NW_014577466.1:185705-186538 GCF_000485595.1 Priapulus caudatus
AGACAAACACGTGTCTGCTTACCGTTCTCTGCTACCGTTATCCAACAATTACTTCATGTAGAAAAACTATGTCGTGATATTGTGCCAAGCATTCATCCAATAATATCATTATGTATTGTCCTTTATCATATTATTATATGATAATACAATAAAGTATACGTATATATATCCTTTAATAATATGATAATTTATGTATATAAGCATTAATCCTACAGCAATTCCATTATGTACTGTCCTATATGTGCATATATATGTATTTTTGGCAAACTGAACTGCTGTGTCTCCCTTTGCAAAACCGTCCTCATGCGGTCAGTAGCATGTGTATCTAGACATTCTACAGTAATTTTGCATTAGGTTAGAGGTGTGGAAGATGGTTTGGCAAGTAATTAGTCCCTATGGGGCAGTATGAGCTTGCTGAATATCTTATTACAGCAATCTAATCACTTTATTGCATCATGGGTACTCTCCATTATTGCAGATGGGGTCGTTGTCGTATCAGGTACTACAGATATGTACCCGAGGTAGTTTTAGGTTGTTTAGTATTACGTTTATATTTTTATATGAGGTATGTTTAGGGTTAGGGTTAGGGTACTTTGTGTATACATATATGTACCTCGGGTACATATCTGTAGTACCTGATACGACAATGACCCCTTGACCTCCATTATTACCACATTTATTTTATCTAATAATTCATTAAAGGTTATTCGCTTACCCTTACCCTTTCTAGCATTCCACGTCCATGCAGTGGACTCCTGGGATACGAATTTAATTCGTTCACAGATTTGTTCATGTCTCGAAAATTCGTATCTCGGACCCTATATAGGACTTAC
>NW_014577466.1:187508-193258 GCF_000485595.1 Priapulus caudatus
TGTTGTTGTTGTTGTTGTTGTTGTTGTCATTATGTTAGAAAGTCCTTCACTTTAGCGCCATGTATGCACCTGAAACCGTATTGGCGCCATCTACTCTCGAGCTGCACCTGACTGTCGTGACCTTGGTTTGTCTGCAGAGGTCGACGGTGTTGGGAGTGAAGTTTGAGAGCGAGATCTGTAAACTGGTACAGGAGAACACATCCATCCTGAGACTCGGTCTCAACTTCGAGACGCTCGAGGCGCGGATGAAGATCGTCGAGTACCTGCAGCGCAACACAGACACACGTGAGTGGCGCGCTCTGGTGGCCGCGTGTCGGACGCCGCCACTCTCCCCCGCAAGCGCGTTACGCGCGTCACGTCACGTATCTCTGGATGCCGGTAGAATTCGCTCTGATTTGCGTGATGATGATCAAAACACTGTTTATTGAATGAATGATTAATTATTATCAATAATGAAACAGTATCTGGTCTGTATAGGTGCTGTGAGTATATTAATTTTCCTGCAGACTGTACCTGCAATAATAATTGATCCGCGTATTACCGGCAAAGCATCGCTAAGTATGGCGTCGTGTTGTAAGTTGACAGTTGTAACAGCCCATGCCGGCTCCGGGCATTCGCCTATGTCTGGGTTTCTTGCGCGAACTAAGATCGCTTGAGAACCCCTAAATGCCAGATGTTGTCTATTTAAATTCATGTCCTTGTTTACTAGTGTGAGTGGTGGTCGCAGCTCGGTGCGGCCCTCCCTTAGTGATAAAAACAACCTTCGGCTGTGTTTTTCGTTTTTTTCGCTAGTCATCGCGTTTGTGTGTTTTGTTTTTCGCCAGTGCGACAGAACAGAGTCAACGACGAAGCATACACGCCGCCAAAGTTCAACGCGCCGAAAGGAACCCGAGAGAAGCTGCCGGAGAAGGTTCAAAACACGAAGTTCATCTCGGACAGGTACGTAACGACGTGATGCCGCTCGTCTGCGTGCGAGCGCAGGATGCTCGCTTGTTTTGACAGTGAACTAAAAATTACCATAAAGGGGGAGGGGTGACATTAGTGATGCTTATGTTGGGGTTTTACATGTGACATTCAAAATTAATTTTTCTTTCATTATAAACTTATATATATAATGTTTTATTCAGCACGGTTTTAATATTGATATTAGCTTGGCTATGATGCTACAAATACGTATAGTAATTATACATTTACAGTCGTATGTCGTGGCTGTGGACTTGCTATGGTTATCTACATGTATTCATGTAGCATTATAGGCAATTTAATATTATTTGTTATACAGTCATCAAATCGTTAAAAACGTGTTTTAGTAAGATTAGTGACGAAGACGCAGTTTCATAAATATGGATGGTCTGTGCAGATGTTATGGATTTGCCTGAGAACAAATGAACAACATCACTATATATGAAACTGCATTCACGTAGTGATAAATTTCATGTTAATTGTATATATTAATTGTATCAGAATATGTCATAATAATATCATATTTTTGTGTGCCGCGTGCAGTCAATGAAGGCGTTCGGTAAGTATGACTGTTCACTCACCCTTAAACTTTACACATCATAGCACATTTTCCCTATAGTCAATGTGATTGGTTGGGTTTCCTATGTCACTGGAGCTGGGAGAAGAACGTTCACCTCTGCACTACAATTATTTACCCTTTCTTGCCAGGCATGCATGATCGGTGAAAGATTTATTTATCCTGTTGTAGCTGCAATGCGATGGTCACGCCAGTGCACATAGTTATGCTGATAGGGTCTATGTCTCCCTGGGTACTGCCAGAACGTACCCTGGGTACGGTCCGGTATACCAGAACGTACCCTGGTTACTATCTGATATGGTTAGGGTTAGGGAGTAGGCGTAGGCGACTCCCTAGACTCGTTAGTGGAGTAGGCGAGGTACGGTCCGGCATATTAGATAGTACCAGGGTACGTTCCGGCAGTACCCAGGGAGACATAGACCCTGGCAGCCATAGTTAGACATGCTCACGTGACATGATCTTATCCCTTGTCCTCTTTAGACACCCTTTACATCCGTTATAGTGCTTTTCATGGGGATGCCACTGTGCGTAGTGTGGTGACGGCAATGTCAGTGTACCTTTTCGGTTTTCACGTGCTAGCAGAAGCGCTCTTTATCGGTTGATCGAAATTTCTCGCATATGCCGTTGTTCTGCCATTTCACACACGTTCTACTCGTGTTCTGAACAGAAGCTTCCATTGCTGGGGCTCCTGTGTTCCAGCCATGCGGTGAAGTCTCGGTTATGTGCCTTCTATTGCTTTCGTGCTGTGCAGGTCTGCACTGCATCTACCCTCGTGTTATCCATGCATGACCTTTACAGGGCTAGCAGGCATGCAGGCAGCCCCACACTGTGGGGAACCTCGATAAAGCCCTGTGAGGCGCACGTGCATTTTGAAGCCACGTCATTGCTTTATTAAGGGCTAATAGAGATATTATATAGAGGCCTAAGGGAATTGTTAAACTGGGTTTAATTTTGCTATTCGGCAGTTGCATTGCTAGAGTAGATATCAGTGTTGATGCTGGCGTTTCACGGTGGTGTTGAGAGTCGGGACGCGATAGTCATGTTTAAATGTACTAATTACTGAGATTTAAATCAATTACTAATTTAAATTATTAAATTAGATTAGGATTAATTACTGAGAATTTAAAGGGTACTAATTACTGATTCCTAGCCGCATGGAAGTCTCACAATGTGTTTGATTCTCGATCGTCGGAAGTCGTGCCGTATTCGCTCTTTTGGCGTTAAAACTTTCGCGATCGATTAAACAATGAAACGTGTCGCTAATCGCTTGCCTCTTGCGCCGTCTTTCAGGTTCATGACTAAGGAGGAAGAAGAGAGGAGCGCAGACAAAAACAGCGGTCCACATATAACCGCGCGGAGGGAGCAGAAGAGCGACAGCGAGCCGGAGTCGGACTGATCCCCCCCCCCGCGTCGTCGCTCCGTCATTTATTCGTCGTCGTCGTCGTCGTCGTCGTCGTAACGTGTCGTCGTGCGAGTGAGGAGGGAGGGATCCGCGTATTTTTCACGGCGCTACCGCCGTGCCGCATCCGCGAGTGGTCACCGCTGGAGCATCTCTCACCCCCACAGTCGCACAACAGCTCAGCAGAATTGTGTGTGTGTGTGTGTGTGTGTGTGTAATAGCCCCCCCGAAATATAAACGCAGCAGCTTCCGCTCGTCGTCATGGCAGCGAGTAAAGCGATCTCATGGCACCGGCGCATTTAGCGTCTGTGCCCAAATCTTGGTTATGATAAAAATTGGTCTCGGAGTAGTATCGGAAAGCGTTAGTTATTTCATAAGGCGTTCTTCTTTGCGAGTGTTTTAGTCATGTGCCGTGACACTCGTTTGGAGGAAATCGTTTGGTTGTGATCCTCTCTCGTGTGCGCAGTGTACTCCCTGACCCTCCGTTACTGGGTCAGCTGTGTATATGCGAACGCACCGACACAGCACAAGTGCAGTTTATATTTGACGAGTTGGGGTTGCTTTTGCCAGCAACTTCTGTCTTCTTCACAACAGCAATGGCTCGCGCGCATGCATGCAAATCATCTTGGTATATTCATTTCGATAGATAATGTAATGATATTAACAATCAGTAAATTGATAACTACTTCTTTGCGTCCAGTGTATAGTTTTCGTCGCGTGCGTGAGCAGTGGTTCATAGTTTACATATAGTAACTTTCACAGAGCAGTGATCGCCGTAGCTTACACGTGTGGCTGCTAGCTTCGTGCCGTATGATGGCAGCACTGTGTCTCGCGCGCTGGTCTGTAGGTTTAGCACATAACTTCATTAGTTTGCTGGACACAGGGACGATGTTGTTGCTAGCCTAACGCAGACCGAGAAATCGACTAGTTCTTCGTCGTATTGTAGATGTTTGCTGCGATCGTCTATGCAGTAGGCATGCTGCGGCCCTCCTTACGTGCAGTGAGTGATGAGTGGTATTCGCGCATCCCTGCCTCCTATAATTCACTAGCGTGACAGCGCTTGCCTCTACGAGTAGTCAGTCATTCGTACTGGAAAAGTCGTTCGCTTCTCTTACTAAATATGCACTATAATCTTCTACCGAAGTCGGTATATATATATATATATATATATATATATACGTACGTACGTACATGCCTGCTGTTTCGTCCACGGATGGCATGATATATACTGATAGATGTGCATGAGCGTGTGTGCGTGTGTTTTATTTCGGGTGGAGAGTATCTTTGGTTTGGGAGAGAGCCGTGCTACACGCACACAGCACACAGCACTCCCGTGCTTTATATGTGTCAGCTAGAAACTTAATTGTGCGGTGTTACGCCACGAATGCTGTTCTCGGGCTTGCGCAGCTGCAGTGTAAATACATTACAGTGATGATATATATTAGGTGTACTCCTGGGTTACTGTTACGCAAATACCCCTGAAAATCAAAGTAAGTGTGAATTCGGTTCTAGCATCGAATTCAATTTTTTGCATTTAACCGTGTTTTTTCGAGTTGTATAAGTGAGGAGGGAAGGTAGAGATGAAGTTTCAGCTACTTAGTATTGATTAACAGGGCTTAGTCTGATCAATAATCAATAGTCAATATGCTACCGCACGTGATCGTAGAGGCCAATTACTAAAAAATTTAAACTTGGGTAAGAAGGAAATGGTATCCTAGAGATGGTATAGCTTGGTGGCTGGTAAAGCGTTGCACCCTTTTAGCATTATTTATGGACCATTGGAAATCGTGAATGAGAAATAGCTAGTTTTAGTATGTAAGATAAGTTTTGCAGTTTAGCGATTTTATAAAAATCTCAACATTTTGTGCTTCTATAAAAGTCTTTGTTATCAAAAATTATGAATTTGAAGCTCGTATTTATTTTGTTTGTGTATAATTTAGTTGAATAGGGGCAATTCTATTCCACGAGAAACAGTTTTATATATTGTATTACTTCAGTTAAATCTTGAAGTGATTTTAGATTGGTTCGCAACTCTTTGAAATAAATAAATGAATAAATAAAAACAGAATATACGACAATCAATTGTTGAATGACATTAGTTGTCGCTGTAATTTTGGTATCGTACACACATCATATTTGTGACCAAGTTCCGACCTTAGATTGCATACTAGGAAATAGCGAGATATTAAACAAGGGGTGGCGGGCGCGTGTTAATTCCTATGTAGGTGAGGTGTCGCAAAATTTTATAACCTAACTTTCTAATAGCGACGGAGTACTTTCGTCCACCGTAAGTAAACCACGCGTAGGATAGTATTTTTCTACGAGGATTAATTCGTCTATTATGTATTACATTTATTGGGGGTGGGTGGGTGTTATTAGTCTAAGGAAGACGGTATCCCTCGTGCTCTCCACCTATGTGTACGCTCTTCTGAGACATAGGGAGCGGATACGTGATGTATGGATACAGATTGAGAAATGAGAAAAAGCACGCACGCACGCACGCACAACACAACACACACACAACACAACACACACACACAAACAACACACGCACGCACACGCACACACACAAACAACACACGCACGCACACACACAAACAACACGCACGCACACGCACACACAATAGGCGCGTTCAGACTGGCGCGAATAAGCGGGATGCAAATCCCGGTTTTTGCATCGCGATCGAAATACCGAGATTATTACAAGTGTGAACGCAATAATACTCACTAATAATCGCGATCAGCATCGCGCTCCAAATCGCACTTTTGACTGCGATTATTTGGAATTAGCGCGAGTGAACGCTCGCGCAA
>NW_014577466.1:193283-201588 GCF_000485595.1 Priapulus caudatus
GCATCGCCTGGTGTGTCCGGCCCTTTAAGTAAACCACGCGTAGGATAGTATTTCTCTACGAGGATTAATTCGTCTATTATGTATTACATTTACTGGGGGTGGATGGGTGTTATTAGCCTAAGGAAGACGGTATCCCTCGTGCTCTCCACTTATGTGTAGGCTCTTCTGAGACATAGGGAGCGGATGCGTGATGTGTGGATACGGATTGAGAAATGAGAAAAAGCACGCACGCACAACACAACACAACACAACACACCCACACAAACACAACACACGTACGCACACAATCAACACACGCACGCACACGCACACACAAACACAACACACGCACGCACGCACAACACAACACACACACGCACACACACACAGCACACACAATCACAACACACGCACGCACACACAAATACAACACGCACGCATACACAAACAACACACGCGCGCAGATACACAAACACAACACACGCATGCGCACACAAACACAACACACGCACGCACACACAAACACAACACACACGCGCACATACACAAACACAACACACGCACGCACACACAAACACAACACACGCACGTGCACACAAACACAACACGCACACACAAACACAACACGCACACACAAATACAACACACACGCACACACACACAACACACGCACGCACGAACACACAAACACAACACACACGCACACACAAACACAACACACGCACGCACACACAAACACAACACACACGCGCACACACAAACAAAACGCACGCACACACAAACACAACACACGCACGCACACACAAACACAACACACACGCACGCACACACAAACACAACACAGGCACGCACACATAAACACAACACGCACGCACGCACAAACACAACACACGCACGCACACATAAACACAACACGCACGCACGCACAAACACAACACACACGCACGCACACACAAACACAACACACATGCACGCACACACAAACAACACGCACACGCGCACATGGGTTCAGATATATATGAAGGATACATGTGTTCATGGTGTTGCATGTAGCGGTGAGGCTTCATAACATCGGGCTGAATAGACTGGAACTGGCGGTTGGGATAAAAAAAAAATCATAGCAAACTACTCTCGATCATCTTTTCTCCAGTTAAAAGTATCGACAAATAATCATTCTCTTGACATACAGCGAGCATAAGGACTTACAAGTCTCTCTATAAGCTTTAGTATAGGATCAATAGGGAAAGCTTTGCGCCTAGCATTTATTAAAGTGAGTGACAAGAATAAAGATATTGCTTATTAACGTAATTGTAAGCATGGCCACAGGGTTAGAAAAGAATGGGACTCAGTCTCAATCTCCATATCAGGCCTATCTCATATCTTCTTCTATATCTATGCTCATATCAACCCTAGAACCGCTCACGTTCGTCGGAGGATAGCCATAAATTAACGCCAGATTTTGCCACTAGAGGTCGTTACGTGCCAATATTTAGCGGCGTGACCTCATTTTTCGGTCGCTACGCAGAATGCACCACGAAATAAACTTGTATAGGCCTGAATGTGATTTCTCGCCGACCTATGCCTGTCTATTGCAAGCCACCTCGGCCTCATAAGTATTATGGTGCTTAGAAATAACATTGTGGATCGCTGCCTTAAGGTTTTGGTTGTAATTAAATGAAAGCTCTTAAAACGTACACAAAATAATTGTAAATTATCCTGGAAATTAAGTTACTTAACAAATAACGCCGCAGTTTGAAGCGATTCTTCGGGGGTGCGACCAGTTGTGGTAATCGTCATAAACATCCGTGTAGCCGGTCGGTCAAAAGGCGTGGCCGCTCCCTCACCGCAACTCGCGTAGTAATACCAACGTCACAATCGAAATCTCCGCAAAATAAATAAAGCTGGCGTTATTTGTCACACAAACCGTGTGCGCCACGTTGAAGCTGGCAACATAAATCCGCGCAGTGTGAGATTTTCGCCGGTTGAATTGTAATTTGGAGCCGGTTGCGAAATCGATCAGCTGCGAGAGGGCGTATAGTAATCGCCACGTGACAGACGATTCAGCCAATGGCGTGCGGGCAGTGAGCCACGACGACCAATTCGATGACAGAACTAGAATACGTCAGCAAACGTGTACCGCTATCCCCGCCCTGCTTTGCAAAATCAAAACAAACCAGGTCACCCGAATGCCACCGGCATACGCACTACGAACCGGCGTTTGCGCTTTCACGATCGCAGTTTCTCGCAAACGAATACGAGCGAACGACAGAGTAAACCCTCCTCCCCCTTCCGCCGCATCAGGCGAGCGATTCCTTCGCAAGCGTTCCCCATGCGGAAATAGTCGGATATGTCTTCGGGAAAGAGACTAGCTAAGCGTTCGATCCTGGGCAGCAGGGTATGCGTGCAGTGTGACGACGGTCACTTCTACCCGGGAATCATACAGGCGACCAAGACGAAGGCGAGCGGAGAGGAACACTACAGCGTTCGTTTGGACAGCAGACGCACCGTGGAAGGACGTAACCGCGACATCGTCGGCGTCGGATTCCAGACGGTAACGTCCGTTCAGCTGCAGGAAGGACAGAGAGTGTTTATCACGCTCACCGGCCGGGAAGTTCCGGGTAGCGTTATCCGGCACGATGCCAACGATGAGGTCACCGTGACGACACACGGGAGCAGTAGTGACGGCGTGACTGCGCAGACGGTCGTCAGAAGAATACAGGAGGTTCGACTGCTAGAGAGCCGAAAATCGGCGCGTCTCATGGACTTGGATACGGACTACAGTTTCATGGCGGATCCAGTGCTTGCCGAGAAGAGGAGAGCTATATCGAACAACATCGACGTACCACTAAACCCAAGGTAGGCTGACTGGCCCGCTCACTCGCGCATCGATTAATTCACGGACATGTGTATGTGCGCGCAGCACAACACAATATCGAAGTGACCTTATTATGCGGTTATATTTACCAGCACGATTCGGTAGTAACTGTTGCCGGGCGCCCACCCGATCCGCCATGGCCACACGCGCACGAACGTCACTTACCTATACAGTGCTACAGCGATCGCAACTCGAACCTATGGAATTTTTTTTTGAGCGCGTGGAAAAAAATAACCTTCCCGTTGTCGGTCTCCACCGCGCGCGCCGGCCGGTTTCTCTCTACGTGTGACCCACTTTCCCTCGTGCTCTCACCTTGCGGCTGCAGCGGAGGACTGAATAGATGCGAAGAGGCGGCGCGTCCCTGACACGTTGATCCGGCGACCTCCTCGTGTCCTCCGGCTTTGTTCCTCGCGCGCCCCACCCACCCCGACGATAACGGGGTGCAGGTGTAATGATCAGCTGTTTGCGCGTGTAACCTTAGAGATGACGTGAGAGCTGCACCTTCTCTTCCACGCCACTGCCACATGCTCCCCCCCCCTCCCCGCATTTATCTTGTGCGCGTTAAAAAAAGACGGCATCTGTCGCCGTGGAGCATAATTGTTTTTAGCGTCGGTGGGCCGCTAATCGTTGGGTATGTATGCATGCACGCTATATTGAGAGAGGAAATGCCTATACCCCGCGGCAAGAGAGAGAGAGAGAGAGAGAGAGAGAGAGAGAGAGAGAGAGAGAGAGAGTTCCTCTCACCTTGAATATTGAATGAGGTGAAACAGGTATTACACAAGCTGGCCGAGCGAGAGCGCGTAGGCAGCAGCAGCAGATCGTAGCAGCAGCAGCAGCCCAGCAAGGCAGCAGCAGTAGCAGCAGCGACCTTGGGTGCGTCGCTGCGACGTTTTCGCACAACAACGCAGTCACGCAGGTCCGCCGCGTTTTTGTTCGCTCCACAGGAAGAGAGGGATCTCGAGCCATCCAGGCTGAGGACGTTGGCGAGGTGATGGACGAACGCATGGCGGCGATGGTGCTCACCAGTCTCTCATGCAGCCCCATCTCACCGCCATTCACGTCCAGACTCTCAGGTAAACAAACGCAAACATTCTAACATTCTCCATGACGAGTGGCATGCGAGGCCGATGCCACGCGATCAGGGAGTATCATGACGTCAAGGTTAATAATGACAATTGTTCGTCATTATTTTGTCATTGGACAATTATTTGTCATTATTCACACCTGATAGCAGATGTATATATATATATATATATATAAATAATATGACCTATATATTATGATATATATAATATATATATATATGTATGTCTATCTAGTGCTATAATATAGATATATCTATATTATGACACTCCTAACGCGATAACCACCATTACACCCAGCACCACCAATGTACACATGTTACACCAGTAGTATAGTAGTAGCGGGTTCGTTTACCCCGCGGGCAGAAATCTGTTCACCTTCCAGGACACGACGTGTCCTGTGACGTCAGCAGGACGCGTGTATTCTAGGACGTGATCAGGACCCGGGGGGGAGGGGGCGTACGACCGGTGTCTGGCGCTGTGGCTCGCGAGAGAACGGGAATTTACTGGAATCGACATTTCCAGCTATCATTGATCCGCTATACATGAGAACGACGTGATCGCCATGCACGATACTTACAACAACCTCGCGACAACGTCACGGCGTTTCCCTGAACCGCGGATCCGACGTCATATATCCTATCAGGAGTCTATCAATATTGATAGACTCTTGATCCTATTACTTGGAAACCACCGGGAGAGCGCATGCGCGCGTCGGTCTCTTTAAATTCGTTGTTTACCGCCCGCGGGTGAACGCACGCTCGAATGACCACTGAGATCTAGATAACTGTGAACTCTGTGTATGCGAGCGAGATGATAATAATCTATGCAGATGGGAACGGCTAGGGGTGGCCTTGGCGTTTTCCTTTCTGTTGGGTTGTTTCTAGTCGCTAAAAGCATTTGCTGGTTTTCACCCAGATACAATTTTGTAGCCCGAAAGACTCTGCTCTGTTGGGTTACGTTATTGTATCTAGCTTTCTCCCTCTGTCGCCCACCCTCTCCCGGTGTGTGTGCTTGTGTGTGATGGTTAGTGCATCACGCCGGGTGTGAGTGTGCGCACGTGAGTTGTGCCATGGACATTCTAAATGTAGCACGAGACCATTACGCGTGCCGGCTGTATAAAATCAGGTTGCGGCCTTCTATGCGAGTGTTGTGATCGGTATATGTGGGTCACACGATGTCCCTATTTCGCTTCTTTCTACAGCCGCAAACGCAGTTTTTAATTACTGGATTAGTTATAGCTGCTTCTGGTGCATGTGTGCAGTTTATACAGGAGTTGGCGAGAAGGAATTTGGATGAGGAATTTAGAATGGGTTATACGAGGGTTGTGGGGAATCTTTGCCTAGAACTTGGAAAGACGTCGCCAGTGAAGCCAACTGCGAGTAGTCACAACAGTGTTATTTATATATATATATATATATATATATATATATTAATGCGCCCAACAAAGAGAAAGGAGAGCCGTCGTAAACACGCCCACGTTATTTCGACCGGCAACACTGCCTCCCCCTTCCTCCTGCTTCCTCCTTGTTCTCCTCCCCTTCTCCTCCCCTTCTCATCGCCCTCTCCTAATATAATTCCCTCATCAGCAGGATTAGTATGGATTTGGTGTCGCGTGAATGGCATATAGGGTGTATGTATGCGTGGATACGTACGCTAGGAGGCGGCGGGGGGGGGGACAGGGACGGTGCTGTCCTTATATTCTGCTCAGTAATATCATAGCCCTCATTCGTAACCTCTCGACGCCCTCATTGTGTAACCCGCCGTATTAGTAAGTTCATCTTTAAAAATGCTCGCTCCTGCTGCTGCTGCTGCTGTGGGCGTGTAGAGGTGGTGTTGGTAGACAGTTGCTGCTACAGCAGAACCGCGGTTAGATGATGCTAACCCACATCGTGTTGCGTCATCGTGTAACGTTCATATGTCATGTGAGCGGTGCATGCATGTGGGTAAGAAGCGACGTACCCATTACGATCCACAACTATGCGTGCCGCACGCGCCGCATAGCTGATATCCTGTGCGTCGGCAGCGCTCGCCTATCGTGTGTGTGTGTGCGAGCGGTGAGTAGGGGTGACCTAGGGTTAGGGTTTCCGCAGACAGCTGTGTGACAAAATGGTGCGGTATCGTCATATCGTCATTGTAGTGATTTACGCGAAGTGGCGAAGTATATGTTTCACGCGGACCCTGTACGTGTGTACTCCTACAGTCATTCGCGACTACACCTATACCACCAATAAAATACGGGCACTTTGTATGCAGATGCCTATAATATATTGCTGCCCCCTAATATCGGTCGTTATGTTCACCCTCGTGCTAAATTACACGCCGCGAAGGCCCCATAAACTGCAACAAGGCTTATCGTGTTATCTTGCGTTGCCGCTTACGTTACAGCAGAAGTAGATAATAGGGAATCTACTTCTGCCTTCTGCTTACAGTATAGTCATTATTTATAGTAGGGAGACTAGCGTAGCGTGAAAGAATCTAAACGCGTGCGCGTGCGTGCGAAACGTTTGCCACTGGGGCGCGCGTGACACTTTCCCCGGTAGCGTTATAGCTAGTCACACTTCATTGCGATAATCTACTACTTATAAATACGCTCGCGCGCGCGTTTTACCATTAAATGTTCGTCCGTGGCGATGACTCGCTCCTTGATTAAATTGACTACGTCACGAATTTGTTATGGTAATATTTGCAAAATTTTTGTTGCCATTTTTTTACATTAAAAGTAAGAACTAACGAGACTAAACGCATCGTCAAATTCTTACATGATAAGATTGTTTCTCAACTAGTTAAAAATCAAAAAACCCTGGACGATTTGATATTATGTTCCTGACATTAATTGCTTGCTATGGGCTATGTATGAGTCACGAGTGTATGTTTACATCGAGCAATATAGTATAATAAGAAGTATAATGCAGCAATTTAACCATAAAAAGTGAACAGAATTACTTATATTTTGTGAAAAAGTGGAAATATTTTTTTCATTTTTACTATTTACGGTGACGTAATCACTTTAAAGGGCTTCTTCGTCTTGATTTCTTAATTACATAATGTAATCAAAATCAATTCATTAAAGCCGCCGCCACTATCCCAACACACGATAACAACGTTTTCCATGAGCCGGAGGTTACCGGCGAAACCGTATCGAAAGCGACCGCCAACAACACGCAAACAAACAACTCCTATATATTATATTTGGTTGATTTCGTACGAGGTCAGTCGTTGTTGCTCGTCGCGTTCGAAATAGGTGTTGGCACGGTTCCAGGTCGCAAGGCGCCTACGCTGGCGATCGATAGAGCACGCGCGTGTTCTGCGCGGCCGCAAGGAACTGCAATGCAGCATTACTGCATGCGTGGCACACATAACTAGAGGTCGCTGGAAACCGACGAAGCTAGCATCTGCAGCTAAAAGAGGGCGGGAACCCTAGCGGGCTAGCAGGCAGGCTGCATCTATATAGCGTCCTAGCATGAAGGAGTCGAAGTTGCGACTTTCGCATCCTAGCCGGCAGGACTAGAACCTATGGCTTAATTTACGCATCCTAGCCGGCAGGACTCGAACCTTTGTTTCGTGCATCCTAGCCGGCAGGACTCGAACCTTAGAAAATTTCTTAAAAGAAAAAAAAGTGAAATGCATTGGCAATTGCATTTCAGCAGGTGCTAAAGTCTATATTATCAAACGAATGCGAGAGCGAGAGTGCTTCTCCCGGGCTAAACTCCCGCTAGCCCCGGCCGCATCCGTGCGGTTCTAATAATAGATTAAAACACATTATCGCCGTAGATCTATCTACGCTCTACGGTTTTTACCTCTCTGTGCATCACGTGCGCGCGCGCCTGCTTCTGTTTACATCCATCCTACAACCGCAGCTGCAGCAGCACAGCACGAATATTGACCACGGACATGAGTGAACTCTCGGCAACCTCCTCCCCTCCTCCGCCTCCTCCTCCCCCTCCCCCTCCTCCCTCTCCCCCGTTACTCGTGTGCAGCGCTGCTGCGTGTGCGTGTGTACGGGGACTACTAATATGACTGGCATGCAGCCAGATTCGTCACGAGTTTGGATCGCGACGTGCTACCGTGCTACGTGCTGCGAGGATTTCCTAGGGCAGTGTATATTCTCTGTCGGGGTGAGCGTGGGGTGGGCGGGCACACACTATAGTGCGTGGTTTTACACGCGGATAATATATACGCAGGTTGTGTGTGTGTGAAGCGGTGCAGTTATATAGGGCCTACGCTGCACCCGGCGGTGCGTCCTAATTAATAACGGTCGTCAGTCGAGCATTGCTAGATAGTAGCCGTGGAATAGCCCTATAGAAGCGGTTCCCACACACGCACACCCATACACACACGCACGCACGCACACACACACACACACACA
>NW_014577466.1:204139-208984 GCF_000485595.1 Priapulus caudatus
TCTCTCTCTCTCTCTCTCTCTCTCTCTCTCTCTCTCTCTCTCTATCTCGCGCGCTCTCTATCTTTGTCTCTCTCTTGTCGCTCATGATTCATGTGTACGCATTTCTATATTTCCATGTCCCGTTCCTACCCCATCTATTTCATGTTAGGCTTATGCAATGTCTTGTGTGTGAGGCACGTCTTCCTTACGTCTCGAGTACTCATATGGAACACCGCGGACATATAAGGGCTCTCCCAGGGACGCGTTAGTGGGCGTGCACATTCAAAGTCGTTACTAGGGCGTCTTAATTAGATGGCTACGAGCTCCTAACTTGAAATAAGAGCTCCTCCGTCGTACCCCCCCCCCTTCCTCGCCGCCGCCGCCGGCGACCCAACCCTTTCCCTTCAAGGGCTCGGCTTGTTGTAGCAGTGGCGACGGCGGTATGCGTGGCACCTATGACATGCGACCCGTACATCTATGCTGCGTGGACATGACGTGTATAAACAACGTGGACACAACGAGGACACAAAACGGACACAACGTGGACATAACGTGGACACAACATGGACACAACGTGGACACAACGTGGACACAACGTGGACACAACGTGGACACAACGTGTACACAACGTGTACACAACGTGGACACAACGTGGACACAAACCGGACACAACATGGACACAACATGGACACAACGTGGACACAACGTGGACATAACAGTAGCAGCGGCGTACATACGTAGCGACTAGGACTTGTCACCAGCTGGCAGATGACCGCAGCTAGCATCTAAGGGGCATGGCAGCCGAGTCACTACTACTCACTAATCATCTATCTCTCCTAGCCCCGCATCGTTATCTCTCCCCGGTGGTCGCCGTGGTAGTAGTCGTACGTCGGCGGCGCACGAGAGGGGGACTGCTGTACCTCGGTGCTATTCGAATATTTATTTTAAAAATCGACTTGAAGAAAAAAGAAGAGAGGGAGAATATAGAGAGAGAGAGAGAGAGAGAGAGAGAGAGAGAGAGAGAGAGAGAGAGAGAGAGAAAGAGATGTACGTCTAACTGCTGTGACGACCAGGGCGCAGACTCGAGACCAGATGTCACAGGCTGAAACCAACGACTTAATTTACGTATAGGAATCTCAATAGCAGGCGACAGTGGACATGTCTTGACCCTGTCCATCTGCCGCGGGCGCCCCCACCCCCACCCCTAGCGTCCGCTGCGTGTTAGGTATATTATATACGGTAGTCAGGGCAATGATGGGCCGGGTGATGAGCGCACAAAGAAGATCGAGAGGGATGATACTGTAATTGTTCACCGGAACGTTCTAAATGGACGCCACACAGTCACATTGTGAGTTTATCACAAAGAGACCATCCGCCCACTAGTAAACAGAGACAAGTGTCCGACAATCGGGTTCGAGCCGTAAAAACAAGCGCGTACGTGTGTGCTGCTATACCAAGAGCTTAATTCTGATTATACAAATAGCCGCACGCGCGCCCGCAGGTAAATACGTCGAAGAGATACCGCCTTTGTTCTCTCTCGCTGCGTGATCACGTGAAGTAGCTAGAAGCGGTCAATTACGATCGAGGAAAGGTCGTGCAGCGAAATTTTTATTATTGGCCGTGTTTCGCGGCAACGAATGTATACGCATATATGAGTTTCCTAGCTCCCATCCTCATCATAGATTGCACGATGAATGAGTCTGCCTGTTTTCCGCGTATCTGTGACAACTACTAGCTGAAATGCCACACTTGTCTATAATATGCTGTAATTTGGGCCAAGGCAGAGTGAAAGCACTGCGCGACACACTTGCTTCTAATGTATCTATGCCGTGGGATGATTTCTCGATGAGTGCTGGCGTGGAAATCGTCTGCAACATCCGCCACACGGACGAAGAGCTCTCGGAACATATTATACAAATCGCTAATGGTATTAGCGTACTAACCTATATATCTGCTTTCTAACGATCTCTGTAATTAGGTGAATAATTAGAATCCCGATGTAACGGTAACAACGGACCAGTCACGACGGAACCTTTGAAATCAGTCAAATCTGGGTTGTACCCTATATGGTCAGGAGTGCAATATAGGTCTATATATTATCAAGAGTAGATAATAGGGTATAGGGTAGACCCTATTATCTACTCCTGATATTATCAAGAGTCCATGATAGAAAATTTTCTATTATGTGACTAGCTCTTGATATTATCACACTCCTGATACGATAGTATCCCCTTACACAATTGATGCGGTTAGAATTAGGTTAAGATTAGGTTAGGATTAAGGGTTAGGAATAAGGTTTATGAGCTAGAGATTATGGTCAAGATTACGGGATAAGTTAGGATATATGGCTCACGATAAGGGTTAGGTTAGGGTTAAGGGTTATAGGGATAAGGCTTATGAGTTAGGAATTATGATCAAGATCAGGGGATAAGTTAGGATATATGGCTTACGGTGGGGGTTCGGTTAGGTAGATAGGGATAGGGTTATGCATGGAGATGATGTGTGATGACAAGTCTGACGACACTACGATGTCGGTGATGGGGGCACGTATGTCCTTAACATCTGGCTATTATGTCATTGGCTTGAAGCGAGGATTTCTCATGTTTTCGAACCGTCTTCATATTTTCCCGACCGCTCTGATATACTTACCCGTACTCCTTGCATAACACCAAATCATCCATAATATAAAAGTCCATTTCTATATTATGGACTCTTGACCAAATGTATATGGTATAAGGCTAACAGGCCATTCTGTCTTCGCTGCACATTGCAGACACTGGGAGTGTGGGCAGCAGTGATACGGCTTACTCGTCCAGCTATACGTCATCGCCGTCGCCGCCGCTGCTGCTGAGTCGCAGTGCCCCCTTGCAGGGGACGACGCCGCAGCACGGCAATGCCGACGAGGGCATTGATGTCGACGACGCATTCGGTTATTTCGCGGACGAGGCTTCTCCCAGGAAGAGGAAGGTACGCAAATATCACTCATCATCGCTCGTCTCAATCTCTCCTCTCTCTCTCTCTCTCTCTCTGGTGTAAATGTGCTTGTCAACGTGGTGCGCACGAGAGAGAGAGACGCTGTGTAAGGATGCTATTGTGTCCGTCGCCCGAGATCGTTCAATCTTCCCGCCTGTTGCCGTAAAAAATCGAGAATATGAGGTGTGACGAGGTGAGCACAACGCCTAGAGACTCGCCGCGGACGAGGAGGGAATTCGGTGGGAGATTGGTTAGGACAGGGCAACCACGAGCAGAGCCGAAGCGAGCCGTAGCAGACCAGAGAGGAATTTGGAGACCACGAGCAGGGAGAGGAGGAGAGATGGCAAGGAGCATGGGCACTCATGGCTGGGGGAGGGCGTTGAGGAGTGGAGAGGGGCAGAGGGAGGCGAGAGAGGCGGTAGAATGGGGGGGAGAGAAAGAGAGAGAAGGAAAGAGGAGAGAATGAGAAGAAGAGAAGGGAGAAAGAGAGAAGAAAGGCGGCGCGTGAAGAGGAGTGAGAGAGGCGAGACGCGCGAGAGATGCGTAGCTGGAGTGAGAGGAACCGCGCGACCCGGTGAAAAGGCGAGAAGGGGACAGAAGAAGGGAGAGAGAGAGGAGACCGGGGAAAGGGAGAAATTTAAAAAGAGAAAGACGAGGGAGAATACGTGCGTGTTTGCGCTGCAGAGATTGCAACAAAAGGAATGAGTGAGAATCGAACTGATGGGGCCAATATCAGCGATCCTAAATCGGATTTAATAAATTATTCCGATAGCAGAGTAAGGATTGTGCGCGATAGAATATAACGCGAAAGGAGAGATAAGATTGGGGCTAGGAGAATAGATGAATAATAGTGATAGTAGTGAATGCGCCATGCTTAATTGTAGCTGTAGCTAGCTGTGAAGATTAGTCGTACTATGTAGTGTGTACTGTTATGTATTGTTAGTTGTGTCATGTTGTGTGTATGGTGTGTTTGTGTAGTTGTTCACTGTTACACGTTGTGTACCAGTTGTGTCAGTTGTGTACGTGTTAGTTGTACGTGTGTCATGTTGACGTTATAGTTGTGTCGTCTTGTGCCTGTTGTACTGGCTGTTTATACCACCGTCCATGTCCCCAGCAGCCATAGAGTTAGGGTCCGCAATGTCCAAGTCGACGCCAATGCACCCGCCCGTCAGTCCCCACTTGCTACAACAAGCCCGAGCCCCCTTGAAGGAAAAAGGGTTGGTCCCGCGCCGCGGCGGCGACGAAGGGGGGGTACCGACGAAGACTCTATTCAATTAGGAAGCTCGTAGAGCCATCTAAATAAAGCGCCCTAATAACGACGTTTGAATTTGCAGCCCCATAACAGCGATCCCCTGGGAGAGCACCTTATAATGTCCGCGGCCTGTCAATTATAATACTCGAGACGTAAAAGAAGGACGTCCCACACATTCTCAAACATTGCATAAGCCTTAACATAAAATAGATGGGGTAGGAACTGGACAGTGGAAATTATTAGAAAAAATGCTACTGAAATCATAGGGACAAAGAGAAGACATAAATAGAGAGCGCGCGAGATACGAGAGAGAAGAGGAAAATGAGAAGAGAGAGAGAGAAGAAGAGGGCCGCGAGATAGGTAGAATAGAAGAGAGCAGAGAGAGAGAGAGAGAGAGAGAGAGAAGAGAGAGAGAGAGAGAAGAGAGATAGTGAGTGAATGAGAGAGAGAGAGAGAGAAGAAAGAGAGAGAGACGAACAAACTGAGAGAGAGAAAGAGCAAGAGAGGAAGAAGAAAAGCGAATGAGAAAGAGAATAAGAGAAAGAGAACGTAAGGGGCGGGCGAGATAGGAATAGAAGAGCGAGGAGAGAGAGAGAGAGCAGAGATGAGAAAAGAGAGAGAGAGAGTATTAGAGAGAGGAG
>NW_014577466.1:209009-214654 GCF_000485595.1 Priapulus caudatus
CACGCACGCCACGCCGACGCACGCACGCACGCGCTGCAACCTAAGAACAGGTTTTTTTTTTTTTCATTCTATGTTGCGCTATGCTAGCCAGCGCCGGCTGGTTATCTGGTTACCCCGGATACCCTCAGCCACCCACGCCCCGTAACTGCTAATGTAGCACATAGCGGCTGACCGCCCCGTGAACAAAATAACAGGGGCGTGGACCTCACGCACTGGCACAGCTACTGCCATGCCCTCCCCACCCCTTGTATATATATATAATGCGTGACGCGTGTATGTTTGGTTTTTGGGTGTACGGTGTTGACGCTCGCGGCCGCACGAGTCTTCCTGCCTTATGCGGGAGCTGTCATGATTTGCGTCGGCGCCAGGGGTCATATTCAGTACGCAGCGCGCGCGCCACATTACCAACACACACCTAGATGCACATCGGCCTTAGTTCATGTGATGTATGCAGGCAGGCCAGGCAGGCAGGCGGGCAGCGCAGGCAAGGCATGCATGCCAGGCCAGGCAGGCAGGCACTGCAAGCAGGCAGGCCAGGCATGCCACGGCAGGCGGTCGCAGCGCAGAGAGGCAGGCAGGCGGGCAGGCAGCGGAGGCAGGCAGGCAGGCAGATAGAGAGAAAAACGAGAGAGAGGAGAAACGAGAGCAGGGGGAGACGGAGGCGAGGAAAGTGGGAGAGGAGCAGAGAAGGGGGAGAAAGGGAGAGGGAGGAGAGGTAAGAAGAAAGCAGATGAGGGGAGCAGAGACGCACGCCACGCCACGCCACGCACGCCACACACACAGCGCACACACACACACACACACACACACACCACACACAACACACACACACACACACACACACTCACCACACACACACACACACACACACACCACAACACACAACACACCACACACACACACACACACACACATACATACACACACACGCACACACGCCACACACGCACACACAACACACACACACACACACACACACACACACATCACACACACACGCACACGCACACGCACACACACAAAAACTGCCCAAAAAAACTCGATGCATGTGCGCGAAGCTGCTCGGGCTGAAGCTCCGCATGCGTACGGATGTTCTCATGTGTATCCTGCGCCAGCCGATCTAGCCGCTGCCTCCCTCACACGTACGGCCGTCAGGCGCCGCTCGCTGCCAGGGCTAGAGGTACCCGGCAGTCAGGGACGCAGTTTCGTACGCCAGCCGTTTATATTATTGATGGAAACGCCGCGAAGCAGGTACACGCAGCAGAGAGAAGGAGGAGAAGCCGGAGGGAGAACGGGCGAGGGAGGGAAGACGGGGGAAAGGCAGAGGGGGAGGCGGCGGCGAGGGGAAGGGGCAGGGGAGTGGGAGGGGGAGGGCAGAGAGGAGACGGAACGAGGCGGGAGAAGAGTGTATGCTGTAAGCGTAGCACGAGAAGAGAAGGCGCGAGGGGAGCAGGCGGGCAGAGAGATGTATGTGGGAAGCTGCTACACGCAGAGAGAGAGAGGGGCGGAAAGGCAGCAGGAGGGGAGAGCGAGGAGAGAGTGTTATGCTTGTAAAGCGGTACACGCAGAAGCAGCAGCAGCAGAAGAGAGAGAGAGGAGGGCTGAGAAAGAAAGGGAGAAGGGGGAGAGAAAAGCGGGCGGAAAAGAGGTGCTATATGTAAGTGTGCACGAGAGAGAGAGGGGGAAGCGGGCAGAGAATGGAGGGAGAGGCGGAGAGAAAGCGAGCGGGGGGAGGAGGAGAGGCGGAGGGGAGGGGGAGAGGGAGAGAGAGAGAGCGAGAAGGAGGGAAAGGGAGAGCAGAGAGCGAGGGGGAGGGCACGAAGCGGGAGAGCGGAGAGTGAGATGGGAATAAAGGAAAAGGGAGAGGGGAGGCAGGAGCACAGGGGGAGCAGAGAGAGGGCGAGGGGGAGCGAGCGGAGAGAGCGAGAGGGCGGAAAGAGTGTATGTGTAAGTGTACCACGAGAGAGCAGAAGAGGGGATGGGGAGAGAGCGAGAGAGGGAGGGCGTGGAGAGGCGGTGGGAGGCGGCGACGCGCAGAGGAGGGGGAGGGAAGAAAGAGAGAGGGGCCGAAAAGGGAGAGGGGAGAGCGGGGGAGGGGGAAAGAGTGTATGTGTAAGTGTACACCGAGAGGAGGAGAGAGGGGAGGGGGAGAGGGGGAGAGGGGAGAGAGTGTATGTGTCAAGTGTACACGGAGCAGAGAGAGGGGGCAAAGAGGCGAGAGATGGCAGAGGGAGAGCGAAGGGAGAGAGAGAGAAGAGAGAAAGTGAAGAGAGCAAAAAGGGGCGAGAGAGATAGCGGGAGAGAGAGAGCGCGACGGGGAGGGTAGAGGAGAGAGAGATGCGAGCGAAGGCGGAGAGGGAGAGACGCAGAGAGAGCAGAGAGGGCGGGGATCAAGGACGAGAGAAAGACAGGGAGGTGACTAGGGGGGAGAAAAGAGAGGGAGGGGGATAGGACGAGAGAGAGACGAGAGAGGCAGAGGCGAGAAAGCAGTGAGCGCCGACGGGGATAGAAAAAGAGAGGGAGGGCGGATTAGGAGGAGAGAGAAAGAGGCGGAGGGGATACGCGGACGTGAGAGAGGCGACGGGCGAGCAGAAGAGCAGAGAGAGAAAGGGAGGGGAGAGCAGGCAGTGTGTGTTTGAGGTACAACGAGGTAGCCGCAGAGAAGAGGGGGAGAGCGACAAGACTGAGAGGTGAGAGGAAAGGCGGGGGCAAAAGGAGAGCGACATGCGAGAGCGCGAGGAAGAACGAGAGAGAGAGATAGCCGAGCGAAAAGAGGAGAGATGGAGAGAGCAGAGAGAGAGAGCGCAAGCGACCGGAGAAGCGCGTGAGAGCGCAGTGAGAAAGAGAAAGCGCGCGAGGGAAAGACGAGGAGAGCGGACAGAGAAGTGGGGGGTTGAGAGAGCAGACGACGAGAGAGAGAGAGCAAGAGAGAGGAGAGGAGAGAGAGATGCGCGCGCGTGAAGGGAGTGCAGAGAGGAGAGCCCAAGCGAGGAGCAGCGTGAGCGTGAGCTGAGGAGAGAAGCGCCACGCGGGAAAAGCCGGGAGCAGCCCCGGACAAAGAAGGGGAGACGACGAGAGCGATCGGGAGGTGAGGAACTTAAGACGAGAAAGAGGAGCGAGGGAGATAGTGCGTGTTTGCGCGTGCAGCAGATTGCACACGCACGGAAGCTTGCACAGTCGAGACATGCCGAGACTCGCATGCGGGCAAACTCAACGCGACCTCAAAGTCGATTTATAACAATAAATATTCGAATAGCACCGAGGATACACGCCAGCTCCCCCTACATCCGTGCCGCCGCCGACGCTCGACTACTACCACGGCGACCACCGGGAGAGAAACGATGCGGGGGCTAGCGAAGAGAGAATAGCATGATTAAGTGAGTAGGCTAGCTGAACTCGGCTAGCACATGCCCCTTAGATGGCTAAGCTGCGGCTCATCTGCAGGTCGTGACAAGTGCCTAGTCGCTACGTTATGTACGCCGCTAGCTACTTATATGTCCACCGCTGTGTGTCCACGTTGTGTCCATGTTGTGTCCATAGTCTTGCTGTCGGTTGTGTCCACGTCTGTTCCGTTGTAGTACACAGGTTGTGTACACGAGTTGTGTCCTACACGTTGTGTCCACGCTTGTGTTCCACGTTGTGTCCCACGTGTGTCCACTTGTTCGTGTGTCCACGTTATGTCCACGTTGTGTCCGTTATGTGTCCCTCGTGTTTCCACACCTTTTTATACACGTCATGTCCACTGCAGCATAGATGTACGGGTCGCATGTCATCAGCGTGCCCAAGCGCATAAATACTCACCTTCCGTCGCCACTGCTACAACAAGCCGAGCCCTTGAAGGGAAAGGGTTGGGTCGCCCGGTCGGCGGCGAGGAAGGGGGGGGCGTACGACGGAGGTAGCTTCTTATTATCAAAGTTAGCGAGCTCGTCAGCCATCTAATTAAGAACGCCCATAGTAACGTACTTTTGAATGTCGCAACGGCCACTAACGCGTCCGCTGGCAGAGCCGCTTATATGTCCGCAGTGTCACATATGAGTTACTCCCGAGACGTAAAGGAAGCGTGTGTCTATATATATATATATATATATATATATAGTCTAATCTTGATGCATACACGCTGGCCAGCAAAAGGCCAGGGCAATGTATGACCGTATAGCTTGAGCAAATCTCTGGGGTGGGGTGAAAAATTTCATGACTCAGCTCAGTAATGGCGGGAGCGAGAGATGCAGCTCCAAATCAACCTTCATGGTGTGCTTGGATCATGAGGCCATGCAGTGTGTGGCGGTGTTGTGGCCGGCTGTTAGGGCGGGTGTGGTGGGAGCGCGTGTGGTGTGGTGGGAACGACTACATGATGATTAAATTTTGTACTTATTCTTCGGGCATTTATATTTATTTAGGCTTTTTCATGCGCTTCCTTCCCCCCAACCAGTGGCAGTGACCCTGAGCCGAAACTATTATAACGACAGTGATAGCAGCGTGTAAAGCGTGAGAGCAGCTATGCAGATAGTAACGCTAGATCTAAATTTATATCGGGGGCAAAATATTGCGAAATATATCTGATTTCGCTCTGCCGTTAACGCTGTCATCTGCATCATGCGTGCCTGGCCTCATGACACCGACACCATTTGGGAGCAGGGGGAGGCGGGAAGGAGGGGAGGCTGGAAGGAGAAACTGGCACACACTACACGTCGTGCTGCAGCCGGCAGTGCTACCCCGTGTGTGTGTGTTTGCCATGTGTTTGTAGTTGGATAACTCTCACACTGCCAGGCCAGCCAGCTGGTAAATAAATACGCTGGTAGATAGCGTACAGTAGTAACTCTTACGTGGGCTTACGAATAAAAGACCGCTAAAGATATAATCAGTATTATAATTTAGAATCTAAAAAAAAAAGAAACCTCGATATTATTCACTCCTGATATATATATAACACATGTGTGATTAGCTTACAAGGCTGTAAGGACGCTCATCCCGGCGGCGTTGGGTAGATCTATGCATTTTCAAAATTGCGTGATTTGGTTCGCGAAAAACCGAATGAACTTTGAATTGAACGCAATCATGTGATGCCGTATATATGGCTCGTTTTATACGCATCGATCGATTTGCTTCGATAAGAGCTGCATGACTGCATGCGCTGACGCTATATAAGAACAAGGACTTGTAAATACGAACATACACACACCCACAGCTACATTCCTATACGCGCGTACAATTAAACTTTGAAGGTGACCTTCGAAAGGACGCGAAGGATTTTAAAGCTCGATTTCGGAACTTTAAAAAAAATTGTTGTTATGATTGTTATGCCCGAGGTGTTGGCAAAGCGCACGTACGTACGCACGTGATTCCCCAATAAGGCACTATATAGTGCAAAACATATAGTGCAACCACAGCAAAAACATATAGCACGAGGTATATAACTTTCAGTAAGCATATATTATCAGGAGCGTATAATGACAATTTGTCATTATACGCTCTTGATATTATGATATTATGTAACGTTAAATATTACATGTACGCACATACGCACGCATACACGCACGCACACACGCACGCACACACGCACGCACGCACGCACACACACACACACACACACACACACACACACACGACACACGCACACGCACACACACACACACACGCACACGCAC
>NW_014577466.1:214664-227423 GCF_000485595.1 Priapulus caudatus
CACACACACACACACACACACACACACACGCGCGAGCGATTGCATGACCTCCGTTTGCGCGGAGGTAATAAGGCACACGGAAGCAAGATGAAATAAATTGGTACGGTATCAGAACGGAATTCTCATAAACATCACGAGCAACAACTGCGCGTACGTGCGTACGTGATGACGAAATTACGCGCAGACGAAGACAAACATTAAATGGCTGCACGTAACCATCATGCGACTATGATGCGTACGCTATGCTGTGATGACGCAATGACGCAGACGAAAACAGACGTTAAATGGCTGCACGTGCCTATGGCTGATAGGGTCAAGATAGGGTCTATGTCTCCCTGGGTACTGACGGAACGTACCCTGGTAACTATCTGATATGGTTAGGGTTAGGGTTAGGGTTAGGGGGTAGGCGTAGGTGAGTCCGTGACTCCCTAGACTCGTTAGTGGAGTAGGCGAGGTACGGTGCGGCATATTAGATAGTACCAGGGTACGTTCCGGTATACCGGACCGTACCCAGGGTACGTTCCGGCAGTACCCAGGGAGACATAGACCCTGGCAGCGTAACGCTGTGACGAGTAGCGCAGCGTAACGCTGGCAGAGTAACGCTGCGACTATGATGCGTACGCTATGCTGTGATAACGCAATGACGCAGACGAAAACTTACGTTAGACGAGTATAGTTGTACATCTAGAAAGGAAAAGCAGGTCAGTTGCGTGTTTCAGAAACCGACTACAGCCGCAATAGCTTCAGGGCCGTATACAAACATGTCCTCTATGCGCGCACACGCACGTTCTATTATTAGTAGTCCACCACCATTCAAATTCTATAGGTTCACTGATCGAACACAAAACTGGTTGCAATTTGAGGTCATACGCAGCTGTGAAAAAGTTGAGTTGTCGCAAAAAAAACTAGTTTATAGATAACAGCGATATAACCTATGAATACGGAGATTTATGTGTTTCTATATACATATAGAATTTATATATATTATTTATTGTGGACGCATATTGTAAATTATAGTGTACTTTTATAGACAGCATGTGTTCCAAGAAATAGTCACTGTCCCACAACAAGTAGGAATATTTTTTTCTGCTAAATTCATGGTCCCTAATTCCTGCCTTCCACCATAGAACCTTCGGAGAGTAACTCCGTCCCTAACGTTAATGATTACCGCTCCTGTAACGGCCGCTAGGGCCTACTCACCAGAACTACTCGTCAGTGTAGCGAGCGCAGCCAAGCGTAACATGACGACTGGTATTATACAGGTTACTCCGTCCCCAATCGAAGCGCTCGTTTGGCGTGGCGCCATCTATCGAACGAAATCAACGCAAAAGTAGAAACAGCCCGCTTTATTCACTATATTATTGAATAATCAGGAGAGACCGTTATTATTCTTACATATTAGTAGATCAGATAGATGGACAGTTAATATTAAATAAGGTAAAATAACACACATAATGATATAAAGACGCCGTACCAGTTTAATTGTTAAATTTTTAAACCTACTCTTATTTCACAGGCATCGACTAAAGTGATGTATCGCTGTGCATGGCACGGATGCGGAATGCTTCTACACACTGACAGGTCTATAGCCAGCCACGTGAGAGAGGTTCACCTAGGGTAAGCCAGCCTGCATTTACACTCTCGTTCCTTAGCTTTAGCTCTTCGATCCCTATCTTTATCATCTCCTTGTAATCATAATAGTGCATGCAAGCACTATTATGCGATTTGAATTACTCATCATCATATTCATTACTGATCAATTACTGATTCAATTACCCAATGCAATAAAACAATGCATTTATTGTCTTATCGCGAGCTTGAACTTTAATTATAAAAGAATAATTAAGCTTTCAGTGCCCTGGTTTGCACACGGTTTAAACCAGAACAATGAAATTGTAAGGAATTATATATACTGAAGTTGGTTAATTGCCGTACAAGGCCGTAATATGAGGAAATTCCTAGTGGATGTGGGGAGCAAATTTTCGTGACTCAGCTGCGTAATGAAGAGAGAGGGTCGCAGCTCCCAATCAACGTGCCTAGTGCGGCGGGGGTGCGTGTGGGACGAGTGATTCACAGATGCCTATACATCACACACATATTATTACATTGTATGTACACATATTCGACAGTTATTTACATTTATTCGACTTTTATTTTATTTTTGTTCAAAACTTGTGGCGCAGCTGCAAGATTGTCCCCCCATCAGAGTCTACGGTCAACAGTAAAACATTTGCTTGCTGAGTACATACATAGCAATACATAGCTCATTGCATGCATAGTATCAAGAGCGTATTAAGTATGCTTATTAAGTATTAAGCGTACTTAATACGCTCTTGATACTATACATAGCATCAGGAGTGTATCAATACATGATAGCATATATTGATACACTCCTGATAGCATAGATAGCAATACATTGCTGAGTAATACATATCTCATTGCTTTGTGCCGCGTTGCAACTTGCCCTGCGCGTGTAGGCGGGTAGCCCCTTCTCTCGGCAAAGGTGGTGCATAACGGCGCTCCTACTGCTGAGCGAAGGGTCAAGGAGAGCTCTAGTACTACATCCTCCGTTAGCTCTACCACGGGTGCCTGTGGCAGTGTGTGTGCCTATCTGCTAGTGGTCAGTGGAAGTGTTCTACCTGTGGCAGAGACAACGAGTGTTAACGTAGTAGCGCTTACCACACGGGTCTTTCTTCTTAGACCCTTAATTCAGTCTCCTGAGAGACACAGGTCGCTGGTGAACTTCCTACATGTCCCTCGGTTGATTGCCTTTTTCACTACACGGGTAGAGGCTGCATATATTGTACAACACGACGTCGCTGCTTGCTTCTATAGGCGAAAGAAACATGGCGGCGGAGACTCGGACATGAGCGATGACAACGACGACCACGAAGAAGAGTTCTACTACACAGAGGAAGAGGTGGGCGTAGATATACCACTGAGACATGGTCAGTCCCTCTCCCCCACACCCATCACCGGGGAGGCGGCCGGAGCACCACTGGAGCAAGACCCCATTTTCAAAGAACACCAGTACGGTGAGTATTAATTCTTGGCCACCGTCCGCTAGTAGGGGTATCACCAATTTAATTTCGTTTATTGAATTAATTACTCATATTCGCTAATCAATATTAATTCATTAATTACATCAGGAGTTATATCAGAAGTAGCTTCAGATTATTTACTCCTGATAATATTGATAGTCTTAATCAATAAATAATAACTGATAATTTAATAACAAAAACGATTAACTAAGATCGGGGCAGAGATATCTTGCTAGGACGGTGTCAGACGTAGGGGGAGAAACGCCCCTTGGGGAAGGGTTCTTGACTCCGATACACCCTTTCCAATGCCGGTTAGAGGGGAGCACAGCAGTTCATAGGTATTTGCGTCACATTTGCAGGAGCAAGACCTTGCCACGCAGCCCCAATACCCATTCCACTGGTGCAGAAATCTCTCTCGTGGCAACCTTCGTCAACAAACTACTTGGGGGTGAGTCATCATCAAATCTTCTAAACAAATCAAACATTAAATAAAAAATAAAATTAAGTTTTGCCAAGCAGTGATATATTAACGATGATATCAAAGGGTGATCGAGAATTAAAAAAATGTGTTAACAATTAGTAATATATGTATCGTCTTTTTATAAAACCGAGTAAAGCCGAAAAAGTATTTTTTTACATATGATGGTACCACATGGGTCATCGAAGATATATAAAAAAAGATGTTACTTACTAGTAATATATTTTTTTATAAAACTAAAGCGAAGCGGGAAAATTTCATGATTTTTTTTTACATTTCTATGCAGTCGCCTCACAGCCGCCGTCAGCTGTTTAACTATGGCAGCAATTCCGTACGCTCCTCGCCGATGCATAGCTCTTCCTCCTCGCTCAAGTGCGTGCCCCTGAGCAAGAAGTCGCGTGGGGAGATGCGCAAGTGTCGGAAGGTCTACGGCATGGAGAATCGCGACCAATGGTGCACGCAGTGCAAGTGGAAGAAAGCCTGCACGAGATTCCTAGAGTGAAGCGAGGAGGTTCGTCCCAGCTGCCGCCGCCGCCGCCCCGGTCGATGACGTTCGCAGTTTTTTAAGAGCGTAAACTTCGGAGATGAAACGACTCGACTTTTGTAAATTCCCGTACAGCGAAAAGATGCTCATCTGAGTGTGCACGGCGCGTGCCTGCGTGCGTGCGTGCGTGCGTAGCTTCGCATAATTGGTCGTACCGACGCGGTGTTGTTATCGGCAACCCTAGCCGCTACCTAATCATGGCGGTGGCTTGTTTGGAATGTACGTTCCTGTACATTTCGTTCGCGAACCAAACTTCTAAAAAGATTGTACGGCAAATAGGTACCCTCAAGTGGTGACCCCAAGAAAGAGCAGAAGTTGTAATTGCTGCTGTAAAAGAGGCTATGAGTGTAAACTATCGTTCACCATTGTGTGTGCCTCGATCTCGCTCCCACGACTACCATGCTGCTGTGAAGCATGCATTACATGCTGCAAGTAACAGAAATGAGTATTTCGGTCTCGCGTCTCGTTGATGTTAGTAAATAGCCACAACCGCCTTATAAATTACAGGGAACAGAGCGAATGGTGTTCACGTTAGCAAACACCTTGATGTAATATGACCTTGACGCATCGCGATCTATATGGGCGCTACGTCCTTGAAATCGTAAACGCTCAAACATGCCCTATATTTCACACCGAGATACGTGGCAGCGTCTATCTTATAGGGATATTCCCTTCCGATCAACACAGGGAGACTTGAACTGTGTAAATTTTGTATAGAAAGACCAATGGACACATTTTAGTTTCATACAAGTTCTCTCACTGGTGAGCTCAATCTTGTAAGACTGTACAAAACACTACGACCAGCTCCAGCTATACGATCACGGACTTATGCATATCACCTCAATATACACAGGTTCGTGATACAACTGCACGTAAGGAGTGAAAAGTTGCAATATGTGGTTTTCCCTGTAAAATACGTGAAGAGAGATTTTATATACCGTACCTTGTTGTAAGCGTCTACTAGTTTAGTATTTGATGTATTATATCTATATCGTTGTTATAAAGTGAAGAAGCAAACCCTTGACATAGAGAGACATAGTGTGTGTGTGTGAGAGAGAGAGAGGGAGGAGGATCTGAGAGGAGCGGAGACGAGAGAGAGCAGGAGAGAGCGCGCGAACCGTGCCTTCGCGCGCGATAGGGAGGGGTCGAGATGAGGGTTGTGAGACTGAGGGAGGATCACGGGGGCAGGGAACCCTGAGGGAGGAGGGGGAGACAGAATGAGTAAGAGCAGACAGAGAGAGATTGCAGAGATAGAGAGCAGATTGAGAGATAGAGAGCAGAAGAGAGAGAGAGAGAGAGAGAGAGGACGAGACGAGAGAGAGAGAGATAGGGCGGGGATTTAGAGGAGGCAGACGAAGGAGAGAGAGAGGAGAGCCGAGAATAGAGACGGAAGGAGATCTGAGAACTCGACGAGCATTGAGAGCTCGAGAGCGAGAGAGATGAGAGACGGTAGAACCGAGACAAGGAGAGGAGAGAGAGAGAGAGAGAAGAGAGAAAGAGCAGAACGACGAGAGCGCGCAGCTGAACGAGAAAGAGAGATGAGTCAGATTTGAACTAGAGAGAGAATAACGAGATGGAGAGACAGTTGCCACCGTCTTATTTATATGCTCAGGAGTCTATCATATTGATAGACTACCTGATAGTATTGTTAAGATAGACTTCTATGGCAGCTGGTGATATGCTTTCTGTTCACATTGTAACTGCATTGGTCCGGTGCGACGGAAAGAGGACGAATTAGCAACATGTGTTTCTCTGGTATCCTATTATTAGATATTAGCTTATAGACTTGGCTGTAAATCTGTCTTGGGAGTACTGTGTACATTTGTATAAGATTTTTGTATAATAATTGATATGTTTAGTACTTTATTGTGCGTATTGCGCTTATCAGTATTATAATATATTTCGGACATGAAATCTTTTATAGGCTTTTGGGGAAGCAGTCATGTTGGTTCGACCAGCATAGCCCACAAAGGCTGCCAGCCACAAAATTTTTACAATCCAAATTATCCTCTGATGATGAAATGTATCTTCTCTTTCGTAAAAAACAAATACCAATTGTCTTGTCTACGACTGTTTTTCGTTACAATGAGTAGTCACGCGCGAGAAATGCGGCTTCAAAGTGGTTATTTTACAAGCCTAAACTGAATGTGACAACCAGTCTTTAGTATTGATAAAGCTCAGCGAGTTATGAGTTTTCAGTTATGTCACGCCATGAGTTTATGTTTACATGTGACGTTGTATTTCGTATGAAGGATAGAAGTATTTGTCATTTCTAAATATAACAGGCGTCTCAGCCATCCTGTTTAAATGAGGCGCGAGATCATTGATTCGAGCGAGCAAGGCAAAGCATGTAAATCATGTGCTTTACTGTACACAGAACACGTGCTAATCATATGCATATTACGTGCTCTGGCTGTATGATATGGAACGGGCTCTTGGCTATACATATATGTCATTATACAGTGCAATGTCCAAATACAAGCAGCTAGTTCTAACACAATCATCAAATTCTTAGCTAGCTACTAAACGAAATGGAAAAAACATTCCAATTTCGCGATTATCGTGTTCAAAACAATCTATCACACTGCGTTACAGCACACAGAGACAGAAGCCCGTTGAAAAAAATATATTGCCTAGAAATAAATTGATTGGCAAATACCGTGAAAATTTGTCTTATTATAATAAGAATACGCCACTGTGATAAAAATATGATCATAGAACAAGTAACAGACGAGTAGAAGCGGCGGCAAACCACCACGTTTGGGAATACAAGGCCGTCGTTGAATACGGACGGGAGAATGGCATATTATATATATATATATATATAATATATATATATGTGTGTGCTATATCTAAGTCTTTGATAACACTTGTTTACTGGCATGACTTCAATGTCCATTGTCACAATCGCAAACCAATTAAATCACCGAGTATTCGCTGGACAGCGTAAAAAAAGAATACCTAAATGTTTACATAAAAACTGCGAATTGCTCATGCAAGTCCGAGGACGGACGCTATTTACAACACAGGTCGGGACATTGCGGAGGGATCACTACATAACATACATAGCAGAGTTATTATATGGCTACGCTACTACAAATACACCACGACGGAAAAACAAGATCGGAAAAACACTAAGAGGCGTATCAGTAGAGACACGCGATCGGCTATAATTGGGTTGCGCTCTTGCTAATGTTGAGGACGCGTCCCTAAGATGTTGAGCAATGTTACACGGAGGGGCGGGGAGGGGACTTGATCACTATGTCTACGACCCATTACATAAGGGAAGCATAAAACAGCAGTAAAAGAAAAAAAAACTAGCTTTTTAGAACTCATTGCAGCATAAATACGCAGAGCACCACATGATACACGGACTAAGGTTTTGACACACAGTTCGAGTTCACACTGCAAGCCGCAAGCACCTTATTAGCTTGCCTTGTCCATCACGCACGCAACAACGTTGACCAGTCACCTTAACGCCGGTCCAGAGGATTAGTTTCCTATACCCGTAGACTAGCAGTCACAATCATTGAAAACTATTCCCGATACTGCGTTCGGGACTGCCACTTTTCCGAGGGAATGGCCAGTAGTGCGATTCGGAACTGTTAATCCTTTTGCATGCATTATAAGAAATCATTCACATAAATACAGAAATAAGTACACACGAGAGGAATCGTAGGCCACGCGCTAAAGTAGCCGCCGCTGATATTTACTTGTCGGGATTACAGTGAGCGTAGAGCATGAGACGGCTAACAAACGAATGCCAGGGCATGGAATCCATTGGCTCCTCTGATCAAAAGCCAATTTACACCTCCAGTCGAAATTTCGAGTGACAGCAAGGTGTGACAAGACATCACATTAACTTGCCGATGAGAGTTAAACAGATGCAAAGTAACATTGCAAAACGGAGCAATCACTGGGATAATACAACACGTCACCGCCATACCTACATTGCCAGCAAAATTGTGCGTATAAAAAGATCTCAACTTCCCACAACTAAACATCGCCTCTACTTTTTCGACCGAGATTTATTTTGGCACTAAAGTGTGCTCGTGACAGAACGACACAATGGGACTAGAACAGAGGGCCGTCATTTTGTCATCGGGAACTTTCTTTTAACACAGGGAAAAACACTTCATGGTAGCAACACATACACCTCCTTTCTATCTCCATTACACAGACCTGCCAACCTGTGATTCATGAAAATAGTAAGGCTTTTCTTTTCTTGCAGCAGGCAGCCATTTTGTTTGTATGTTATGCGCGCAATGAATGATGGGACTAACTCTAGATCAATAGTTCACGTTGTTCTCGCGGGATCCAATATGGCTGCGCCCACAATCGCCAGATATTTCTCGGCTCACAATGTCAAAAATATTAATTTTCACAAGTCGTAAAAAATCGTAAGTTTTTCAGTTTGATCGTACATTCGTAGAAACATCATGGAATTCGTAAGGAATACGAAAAAATCGTAAGGGTTGGCAGGTCTGCATTAACAGCATACATATAATTCTAACAACACATAACAAACGAACGCGACCCGTCCATCAACTCCCACATTTCAATGGACACTCCTCACCTTTGACATTACCTACATCTCCAAAACATACAGCAATAATTTTCTCACCAAGTTGAGCACCGAGAATTAAGCCACACTGCAGACCATGCCTACAGTAGTTTTTTACCACTCTAATTCAAGGCTACCCTACCTCTCGAGTCTCAACATCTTCTTGCTAACATGTTACTGCAGCCGTGAGTGACTTTGTGATTGGGCAGTAGGATTACGCAGTAGACTTGGATGCTAGCTAACTAGTGAAGGGTCAGCGTACCTTCTACGAACATCTGATCGTCGCTGACATGCGCTTCCAACTAACAGCTCAGCTCACGATCTTCCACGTGTACCCGAAACAGCCTGCTAGTGAACCAACTTGTCTCTACTTGTCTGCACTTGTCTCTACACAACCCCGTAACGATTGCAGCAAGCAACTCATTACTTCCCTGCGATTCGGAGCCCATCACGTTCCAGTCTTTCCCTTCGCAGCCTTCGACCTTCGTTTGACCTTACCGGGGCTTCCCTGCTCGCCGTTCTCCACGGGATTCGAGTCGACGTACTCCTGCACGAAGTTCAAGCTGCGAGATTTCTTCGGCGAGCTCTCCCGGGCGGCTGCTTCCGCGCGCTCGTCGGCCTGCCTGAGCCTCGCCTACACGCGCAACAAAGAGGAGAATCAGACTACTGTCTCTCTCACTGCACGCACTCTGCATCCAGGCTTCAGGAAAACACAGGTGTGCATCGTGCTGCCTGAGCTACGGTCGGACTCAAAACCCTCTCGATATTATGACCCAGCTTGATTTTCAATCGAAAGACGATCCATGTTCTATTTCAGTAGGTGTACACATAAGGAAGAAAAGGACTACATATGAAGCAGGTAAAGAAAGCAAGGAAAGTCCATTTTATCGGTTACTTACCGGCATCACGTCAAAATCCTTTTCCGTAAAGCAAGGATACAACAAAACGTAACCATTAAATGTGCTATAGAGAGTATTTTATACAAAATGCCTCTGCAAATTTATACATAGATTGTCCTACCATCATAAAGCATTCGTGCTTTTTGGGGAACATGACAGATACATATATCAAAGTTAACATAAAGACAGCTGGCAAACAACTTACATTCTGCCACCTGGCGTACTCAACACACAGGTACACGCAGATCACGCTCAGTGCCATCTACAAAAAAAAACAAAAAAACAAATGCACAGCTGTTAGTTCAAGAATTACAGTAACCAATGTTACGAATAATGAGCGATTCAAGAATTACATGTACAGTAACTAATGATGAGAATAAGAGGCGATTCGTATCGGCGTCGAGGCGGACACAGCATGGGAAGCTGGATCGATGTAGAGTGTACCCACCATGAACAGTAGCCAGCCGACGATGCTCGTTGCCTCGGTGAGAGCGAACAAGTCAGCACCAAGCTTCACGCAGATGAGAGCCTCCGTGAGAGTGACGGCGCTGGAACGCGAAGAAAGCCCCGAATCACTACAACCTGCAGTTATAACTATCAACTAACTAGTTTTATCACTAAAAACTGCATCAAATCTTGCAGTTACATCTACAGAGAGATAGGTGTCAACTGATCGTATGAGTCAGCAGTAACGCGAACGCAGTCATGAGTGATGCAGATACGAACCCACGTGTCTAGCATGTACAAACGTCTAGAGGTGCACCGTTCCAGCCGGATCCCCAATTTTTCAAAGTTCCGGTTCCGGCCGGAACCCTTCAGGAACAGTCGGCTGGAACCGGAACTTTTTCCTAATTTCATTTCTGCTACAAGCGTCATCATGATCAAAAGATCAGTCACTGAATGTAGTTGAGCATCAATAGAGTCAACTTGCTGACAATATAGTGTTAACAACTTCACACTATTCTGCCCAGAAAACGTTTGCCACTTCTTGAACATCGCCTAACTAACTGAACTGAACCTAACTGATGTTAGGTGATTCACGAGATTTTCTTTTAAAATAAAATACTCTTAGAGCCACAGGAATGGGGATTATGGCATCTGTTTGTTAGTTGAAAATAATCGATGAAAACCAGGGATACTGCAACATGCAGGTTTTGCCACACAATTCACTCGCGAATAAGATGCCAGAATTACGCACTGTAAGCAGATGATTCATACAACTAACAACCATCCTGTAATTAGACCTTTGTAGCATTGAGAACAATGAGAACAATGTAGAATGTGAACATGTAGACTATGAGAACATGTATATAATGAGAACATGTAGACTATGAGAACATGAGAACATGAGAACATGAGAACATGAGAACACGAGACATAATGAGAACACGAGACATAATGAGAACATGAGACATAATGTCATTATGAGAACATGAGACATAATGAGAACATGAGACATAATGAGAACATGAGACATAATGAGAACATGAGACATAATGAGAACATGTAGAACAATGAGCATTGTCCTACTCGCCTGAGTGATGTGCCTGCTAATAATATTTCGTTCAGGCCGAGTGAGTTTGCGCAATACTGGGCCAATTAAAACTCTCAAGTTTATTTCCAGCTTAAGTTCCGGTTCCGGCCAGGTAGTTCTGGCCGGAACTTTTTTCCAGTTCTGGCTGGTTCTGGTTCCGCCTGGAACTTAAAAAGTTGGATCTGGTGCACCCCTACAAATGTCACTAGGACCAAGCCCAAATATAAGCGATATACACAAGTATACAATTCTATCTACATGCACACATGTACGTATATAGGACAGAGCTTTACGAGCTATCACGTAGATATAACAATGAACCTACAATACAGAAGAATTCAAACCACTATATAGACACTCCTCATACTCGTTTATCGACAGGCATCCAATTCTACGGAGGTGGTTTTCTTTTACCAATTGCCACTCGAGAAAAATGCCACGAATGTCCTTTATACACAGGTGACCATTCTACAGAGGTGGTTTTCTTTTATCATCGCCGCTCGACGGAAACGCCACGAATGTTCTTTATACACAGGTGACCGTTCTACAGAGGTAGTTTTCTTTTATCATCGCCGCTCGACGGAAACGCCACGAATGTCCTTTATACACAGGTGACCGTTCTACAGAGGTAGTTTTCTTTTATCATCGCCGCTCGACGGAAACGCCACGAATGTCCTTTATACACAGTTGACCATTCTACGGGTGTCCCGCACCACCAGTTGGACTGTATTTCTACGGGTCTAGAGCGTGCGAGCACACACGATGGCGACTAGAGAACGGCGACAATAGAACGTACCAGAACACCCAGCACTGTGTGCCGACGCGGCTGCAGTGTGGGTCCGTCACGTAGGTGTAGTACTGGCGCAGCGAGGGCGCGGAGATCGCCGCAATGAGCAGTATGCGGCCGACGCTGAGCGGATGCCCCGTCGGAACCTCCAGGATGTGCTTCAAGAAGAACGTGTTCAACTCCGCGATCTGCAACGACGAAAGCACACGTTCAATGACGAAGGCACGCGTTCCACGACGAAGGTATACGTTCAACGACGAAGGTATATGTTCAACGACGAAGGCATACGTTCAACGACGAAGGTATACGTTCAACGACGAAGGTATACGTTCAACGCTGAAGGCATATGTTCAACGACAAAGATATACGTTCAACGACGAAGGTATATGTTCAACGACGAAGGCATATGTTCAACAATGAAGGTATACATTCAAGCCGTCAGGCAATGTCAAGCATGCTTTATAGCAAGGTGCCGGTTCTATAGAGACGGTTTAACTGTATAACTGTCATTAAAGTGAAATAGCAAAAGTGTCCATTAAATTGAAGTGTCTGTTTTATAGAGACGGTTTTAAAACTGTATAACTGTTACCCTTGTGAAATGGTGAAAGTGTCCCTTATACCCCCGTCACACTGGACGGCGACCATCCGCGACCGTACGGCGACCAGAAAATGTACAAGGTCGCCGGCAAACGCGAACACAACGCGAGAAAAAGTCCCAACAAATTACAAACTTGAAAAAAAACCGCGCTCTTCCCGCGCCCTGTGCGATCATCCCGCGTTCTCACGGCGCGCCCGCCACGACCTCTCCGCGCTTATGGCGTTTCTAGGCCGGACCAATAGCGTGTTGTGTCCCCGAGATTTTCTGAAAATTTTAACCTGTAAGTTGAGGTGCGTTTGCTGATAGAAAATCAC